>NC_141613.1:35021144-35185144 GCF_047967505.1 Dipteris shenzhenensis | reverse complement strand
AAAAAGCAAGGGCGATTGGAAAAAAGGTAATCACCTACCTTGTAGCTTGTCTTAACTGATGCAAATGTAGCTTTATAATATAGATAGAAAAACCATTGCTTCTCTCTCTCTCTCTCTCTCTCTCTCTCTCTCTCTCTCTGTCCCCCTTCCCCCCCCCCTCTCTCTCTCTCTCTCTCTCTCTCCTCCAATATCTATTGTAAAAACGGTTCTACTATCAATTCATCTCTCTCTCTCTCTCTCTTTCGGTGTAACCCCACCTATCATCCAATCGCCTCACGTCTCGAGCTTAGTTCTCAAGGCCAGCTTTTCAAATATGAGGTTAGATTAGATCACTAAGGGTAGAGGGTGCAAGCTTGTCTCTAGACATACTGCCAGCTCATCAAGATGCTCCTAGGAAAGATACAATTAACTTCGGTGATTACTGGTCCAACCACATCATGGCCTTGTCTCTAACTAATACACTAACTTAATTCACTTCTGTCCACCATTATATTTTCCCTCTCTCTCTCTCTCCCTCTCTCTCTCTCTCTCTCTCTCGCCTCCATTATCTTTTAGTTCTTCCATCTCAATAATATAATCATCTACAAACTATAAGATCATAATGGTTTGGATAATTTTAAAAATGTAGCTTGTCTTAAATGATGCAAATATAGCTTTAACATATGGAGAGATAAATCCATCACTACTCTCTCTCTCTCTCTCTCTGTCTCTCTCTCTCTCTCTCTCTCTCTCTCTCTCTCGCCTCCATTACCTTTTTGAAAAAAAATGGTTCTTAGTTCAATTTTCCTCTGCCAAGAATCTAAGCATCCACGAATTCTAAGATCAGAATTGTTTCAATGAATGTAGCTTGTCTTAAACGATGCAAACTCACACACACACACACAATGTGTCCTAAGGAAGCAAAGAATTCATGAATTATCAGATCGGAATGGTTTCAATGATTTTGAAAATGTAGCTTGTCTTAAACGATGCAAACACACACACACACATACAATGTGTGGGGAGACCCAGCTCGCTTCCTCCAGCATTTTGATGCCGCATGCCTTAACTGATGAAGCGTCAGAATGGTACCTCGACCTTCTCGTGGAAGAACATGCCACATGGGACCTACTTCAAACCGAATTCAAACAACACTTTCAAATAGAGAGGCTACAAGACGATCCCGCTCTCCAACTCAGCAAGATCGAACGAGGCTAGAGGGAAGATGTACGCACATACCTGGGAAAGATGAAGAGATTGATCGCCAAATGTGTCCCACGCCCAGATGCAAAGTACCTCACGGCATGGTTCATAGCAGGTCTAAGAAAGAAAATCCGCAAGGATATGAAAAAGATAAGTAGCTATGAAACATTCAGTGCTGCTCTTGCGGCAGCCATTGACATTGAAGATGGCATGACAGACTCATACACTAGCAATGATGACGCCAGATCAAATACATGAGATAAGCGCTCAAAAAAAGGTAAATCAAAGGACACTGCCGAAACATCCAATGAAGATCACCTAGAGGCCATGACCTTGAAGCTGAAAGAAGATATGATGCAGGCCATGGATCAAAAACTCCACTTGTCTCAGCTGCCAACTCAAACATATCCACAGCGAGAAAATGTCTGGTGCCCACACTGCTTGGCAAATCATATAGCAAATTAATGCCCAGTCCTAAGAGCAAGGATCACTGCACAAGCAAATCCACCGCCATGGTTGTGGTGCCATATCTACGTCGTTGACGGCCATGATGAGAACAGTTGCATCTTCAACATGCACAACAATCTGCCTCGACCTCCACAATACCAAGCGGCACCCATGCCAGTATATAGGCAACCGGCACTCGCACAAGCACCCTCAACTCCGATGCTAAATCCTATTCCCGTTCGGACACAAGTCCCACAACTGCTCAGGAATCCGAATCCATGACCGTATCCACGAGCACCAAATCCAGCTCCTCAGGTAGTTCCCATACATCAATTACAAGCCGAGGAAGTAGACTCGCTATTTGAGTATGAAGCAGAGTACCCAATGTACTATGTAGAAGGTGCAGAGGGTCTCATACCAGTTTATGCAAATCAAGTACGACCCAACACATTTTGAGCACCAATTAAGTGTTACGGTTGTGGAGAAAATCATCGGATCGTAGAGTGCCCTCATCGTGGTAGCCCTGCTACTTTCCAACCACTCTGCAGAGATTGTGGCATAGGACATACCTGTATGGATTGTCCCATGAAAAATAAGGTCCCAAAACAAACAGAGGTTAAGCCTGACGTCCCCATCGGCATCATTGGGGTGGACCATCAAAGTTTGGGTCCGGCAAGTGTAAAGTCACAACCTATCAATGTAATTACACGCCAACAGAAAGAGGCCACAAAGGACCCTATCATTCCAATCCAACCAAAGTGACTTCTGAAAAAGAAAGCACAAGTGCCTCCACCTCTGCCAAGCAATGAGCAACCGAGCTGAAATTAAAATCTTTCCAAGTACACTTCAGCAACTAGTGGAACAAGATGAAGAGGAAGAGAGGATTACAAAGAATATTACTATCTCCTAAGTGTATGGGAGAGATATCTATAATTTCATGGAAGGCTATATAGCGGGTTTCTTTTCATGTGTTGAAGATGTGGACTATCATATGCTAGTTAATGCTAGTTCGGCATGAATTATGATGCTAGGGACTTGCTTTTGAAGTCCTTGAAAACAATTGTCATAGCTTTTTGCCCAAGTCTTACCCTATCTAAGTTAATTCTCTCTACATCATTCAAAGTCAGCTAGGAAAGGTTGTTCTATTAGCTTGACTAAGCAATTGACAATGGGAACAATGAAAGTTTAAGCCTAGTGAGGCTGGACTTGCAGGCTAAATAGCACAAATAGTGTGCTATGTAGCATACATGGTGTGCCGCATCTATGTATATTGAAATTTTCTACTATATAAGTTTGAAATTTGAGTAGCAGAAACAGTGAGCTATACAACATACATAGCTCCACATCTCTATGTGCACTCAAACTATGTGCTATGTAGCAGATTTTATGGGGTGTATAGCATTGTATAACACATATAATGTTGTATACTACATAATGTTGTGCCCCATCTCTGTGTATTGAAATTTTCTACTATGTTGTGGTAGTGTGACATATAGCATATGCATGTTAACCATTCAAAGCATTGCTTAGTTCTAGCTTGCATTGAATTGTAGGTTTTGGGTTTACATTTGAGCTACCAACAAGATGAACCAATGCAAACCAATAGTACGGGACAATGTCATAAGGGATTATGAAGCTGGAAAGAAAAGAGAGCAGCACGCAAGAGACAAATGCAAGAGAGAGGTTACTATACATGGAATTGATGACTTACAAAAGGTGAGGATTTAACAAAAGTGTGAAAAGTCGTGATAGCATGACGACTGGCATGGGTGCAGAACTCAGGACTGAACTTTTGAATTCAATATTGCAACATCCTTGGGCGTTGCTCAACAAGATCCAATGCATGCAAGCAGCCCAAGCGAAGGCGCCTTAGCCAAAACAACGAGACTCCAGCCCGCTCAGACAGCATCACATCCCAGGAAGTTTAAGGATCAAAGCAATGGAAGGTGTGGAATGCTTATGCTCTATTACTGCAAAGGCCAAAGGAACGTAGCAAAAGCGACGACTTCTCTGTTGTTTTTTTTCTGCATAGCCAAGCAAAGGTTTTGTAGACCTTAGAAAAAATAGATGGCAGATGGATAACTAGGATTGGTTAGAAGTACTAGGTTTAGTCTCTGGTCTTACTAAGGTTAGCTTTAACCTTACCTTGGTCAATGGTCAAGTAACTCACAATAACCATGGTTAGGGGAAGGATTAGTTAAGTGCCACCTCAACACAGTAACCCCTTGCTAAGCACAGTCTTGCAAGCTACATATGAACAGCCTCTGCCACATCATCAAGAACCCCTCTTCTTCACAGAATCTTCGACAAGCCGTAACTTCCAATCTAGGAAGAATTTGGACACGATCCAAATAGAAAAAGTGATCATCTTTTCGAGCTCTACGCACTTATTAAGTCAGAACCAATGTTAGCAATTAGACACTATCAATATTGAAAGAAATCAATTGGTAAGACCTTTGCAACAAATGACAAATCCAAGCATGAATGCACACATCGTTGTCATAAGCATGCCAAAAGTGCAAGTGTATGAGATCACCATAGCCCGAAACATGGCATCCACACATAAATCATTAAGGCACATGAAAGAACAAAGCATCATGCATCAAGCTACATCAGGCAAAGAAGAAAATGCCATCGACAACATGTATTGAAAAGCAAAATCCTTACCACCTTTAGCCCACACGTTTGTAAAAATCAAACCTGACCACCTGAGAGTAGCCATGTAGGCACCCACAGGAGGATTTGATCTTGTAACTCACATCTGACCACCTTGTAGTAGCCAAAGGATCATGGCACCAAGGGGAGGTGTTGAGAGTTGTGGTGCTATGAGCACATAATTAGAGGCTAACGTATGGCATAGGAAAGAATCAAAGTAGCCACCCTAGGATGTGAACTACATGATGTGGAGATGTGGATTGAGGATATCCACAAGGAAAGATGTGGATGAGAGGATCCCACATGGTTTGACTATTCTAAAGGCTCTCTCTATATCAGAAGCCTATCATGTATTGTTGATTACACACATTGCAATAGATTGAATGTTGCCTATAGCTTCTGTGTTCTCTCTCATGGAGTTCCTTGTTTGGTTTTATCCTCCTTAGCATGTTCACTAATCTTGTTGCCCTAGGCTAGTGGCGGTCCATTTGTGTATCTTATCTTGTATTTTATCGTAGATATTATTAGAATCACAGAGTATTGAGGGGAGGACCAACTAGGCATGCTGAAGATGAGTGGGTGAGCAGAAGATGAACAGGGGAGAAATGAGTGGGTGAGTAGAAGATGAATAGGGGAGGAGATGCAGTGACGAGAATTGGAGGAGGGAGTGTGGAGCAAAGTAGAGCAGGGGCAAAAAAGAGATAGAGGATAGAGGAGGGGTGTGGAGCAAAGCAGCAGAGCATGGGCGGGGATCAGAGCAATGTAGTAAAATGCCAAATGCCATGGATCTTATAGATATATAAATTTCAAGCCACCATGGTGGCTAGAACCTGGGGTTCCATCCATATTAATTGCAAGCCACCGTGGTGGAATCCCCCAGACGAGCTGGTAATCATGAAGAAGATGGCATGTGGTGCCACTCCGGTGGCTAGTAATTAACTTAGCCATGACAGATGTGGCTGATGAGAGCCACCACCACTAGGTAGTGATGCTCATTACCATGTCTAATCACTCATTACCATGCACTCTACTTCTCTACTGAGCATGCAAGCCACTGAGCATGCAAGCCCGGTGACTGCTAATTTTTACTGCACTCATAGTGATCATGCATGCTAAAGCGCAAATGTGGGTGAGTGGTGGCACGGTGGAATCGTAGCCATGGTTGATGACAGCCACTACCATCGGGCAGTAATTCCCACAAAAGTAAATCATGAAGCCTAATCACCTCTAATCCCTCATGATTACCATAATTTATTGCACTCATAGTAATCATGCATGCAAGCCCGGTGGTGGTAACTGGAAGCTGAGTAATTGTGTGGCACTGCGGTGGCTGGTAATTAACTGATAGCCCGGTGGATCTTAGCCGCAACCACAGATGTGGCTGGGAATCTTAGATTCCACCACCTCTAATCATTCATTACCATGCAAGTTAGTACTGCCACCATTATCTCCCAAAATACACAAGCACACTCACTTTGTTTGGATGCATAAGAGGCTACAACTACCTCATATAAGTTGGCTTCTAGGAAAGCAACAACATTGCTTGCAAACTTTAAAATAGCACCGTATTTCTTTAGTTCTTCTTGTGTAAAATGAAAACTCACATGCAAGCCATTTGTTTGTAAATTTACTCTCAATTTCATTTTGAGGAACTCACTTGTAATCTGTTTGTCTGAAGATCTGCATTCCCATTATGTGCTAAGGTATCTTTTACATTTGACGGTTCTTCTATCTCTTCTCCTTCAATTGTCTCATCGATCTTAGTGCTAAAATTAGTACTTCTAGCATTCCTTATCAGATTTGGATTAACCACTCTTCTCACTTTTTCTGAATATGATTTGCACAAAGGAATAACATCAGATGGAGTGCATGTACAAGCTTCAACATCATTTTGCCAATTCCTAGAAAATGTTGCTTGATGTGAGTAGCACCACCCGTAAACTTTTTTCCATAATATTTACACTGCAAGAAAGAGATTAGGGCATGCACTTTCTATATCCCCATCACATATGACCAAATCTTGCCACACGATGTGCTTTTAAAGTTGCATGCAAAAACATAAACGATCACTACAAGGCATAGGCCATTTTCCGATGAAAATACTGACGCTTTTTGCATTAAATTTTTTTTTTTCACGGGCACAAACGTCGCTATAAGAGTCGCTAAAAGCGTCGAAAAAGACCGTCGCTATAAAGCGTCGCTATATAGCGACGATGACAAATGTCGCTATATAGCGACACTGTTAATCGTCGCTATATAGTGACACTGGTAAACGTCGCTATATAGCGACGATTAACAAAACTAAAAAAAAGGATTAGTGGGGCTAAACAAGGCTTGCTATGGCCCTGTTTAGCCCCACTAATCCTTTTTTTTTTTGGTAATTACAAAACAAAGTTTTTTTATAACAAAATTTCCCTTGCGAAAAGGGTGATACAAATTTTTTTTGGTAATTACAAAACAAAGTTTTTTTATAACAAAATTTCCCTTGCGAAAAGGGTGATACAAAGCAGTTCCCCAAGGGGTAGTCGCAGTGCTACGTGGAAGAGGAGTCGGACCAGGGGTAGTCGCAGTGCTAGGTCCGAGAGGAGTCAGACCAGGGGTAGTCATCGGGGTAGTTGCCTGAGAGGAATCAAAGTCCTCTGGAGCATATAGATCGTGAGCTCTTCTCCTGCGAGGTTGTCCGTACTCGTCGGATGAGCAATGTGATCCCATGTCTAACATAGACACAAACACGAAAACAAAAAACAAAAAAGCAAACATAAGCATAGGCATAGGCAAAGAGGGAGAGAAGAGGAAGAAGAGGAAGAGGAATTTGAAGAAGAGGGAGAGAAGAGGGAAAAGAGAAGGGGGAGGAGAAGAGGAAGAAGAGGGAAAGAAAAGAGGGAAAGAAGAGGAGAGAAGAGGGAAAGGAAGAGGAAGAAGAGGAAGAAGAGGGAGAGAAGAGGAAGAAGAGAGAAAGAAGAGAGAAAGAATAGGGAAAGGAGAGGGGAAGAGAAGAGAAGAGAGAAGAAGAGGAAGAAGAGAGAAAGAAGAGAGAATAAGAGAAGGGGGAAAAAAGAGACATATGCTCATGCAAATGCATGAGAATATGTCTACTTCTCTTATGCTCATGCATAAGCATAAGCATTCTTATGCTCATGCTTATGTTTATGCATGAGCATATGTCTACTTCTCTTATGCTCATGCATAAGCATAAGCATTCTTATGCTCATGCTTATGTTTATGCATGAGCATAAGAGAAGGGGGAAAGAGAGAAGAAGAGGAAGAGAAGAGGAATCTGAAGAAGAGGGAAGAGAAGAGGGAAATGAGAGAAGAGCATAAGAGAAGAGGAATCTCTTATGCTCATGCATAAGCATAAGCATTCGTATGCTCATGCTTATGTTTATGCATGAGCATAAGAGAAAGGGGAAAGAGAGAAGAAGAGGGAAAGGAAAGAGGCAAAAAGAGGGAAAGAAAGAGAGAAGAAGAGGGAAAGGAAGGAGAGATTGGAAAAGAAGAAAGAGGGAGAAAAAGAGAGAAGGGGGAAAGAGAGAATAAGAGTAGGGGGAAAAAAGAGAAGAGGAATCTCTTATGCTCATGCATAAGCATAAGCATTCTTATGCTCATGCTTATGTTTATGCATGAGCATAAGAGAAGGGGGAAAGAGAGAAGAAGAGGAAGAGAAGAAGAATATGAAGAAGAGGGTTCAAGAGAAGAGGGAAATGAGAGAAGAGCATAAGAGAAGAGGAATCTCTGATGCTCATGCATAAGCATAAGCATTCTTATGCTCATGCTTATGTTTATGCATGAGCATAAGAGAAGGGGGAAAGAGAGAAGAAGAGGGAAAGGAAAGAGGGAAAAAGAGGGAAAGAAAGAGGGAAAAAGAGGGAAAGGAAGGAGAGATTGGAAAAGAGGAAAGAGGGAGAGAAAGAGAGAAGGGGGAAAGAGAGAATAAGAGAAGAGGGAAAAAAGGGGGAAAGAGAGAATAAGAGAAGAGAGAAAAAAGGGGGAAAGAGAGAATAAGAGAATAAGAGAAAAAAGGAAAAAAGGAAAAAGGGAAAAAAGGATAAGCATAAGCATGAGCATATGTCTCATTTTCTTATGCTCATGCTTATGCTTAAGCATAAGCATAAGCATAAGCTCATGCTTATGCTTATGCTTATGCATGAGCATAAGAGAAGGGGGAAATAGAGAATAAGAGGGAAAGGAAAGAGGGGAAATGAAAGAGAGAAGGGGGAAAGAGAGAATAAGAGAAGGGGGAAAAAAGAGACATATGCTCATGCTTATGCATGAGCATATGTCTACTTCTCTTATGCTCATGCATAAGCATAAGCATGAGCATATGTCTCATTTTCTTATGCTCATGCTTATGCTTAAGCATAAGCATAAGCATAAGCTCATGCTTATGCTTATGCATGAGCATAAGAGAAGGGGGAAATAGAGAATAAGAGGGAAAGGAAAGAGGGGAAATGAAAGAGAGAAGGGGGAAAGAGAGAATAAGAGAAGGGGGAAAAAAGAGACATATGCTCATGCTTATGCATGAGCATATGTCTACTTCTCTTATGCTCATGCATAAGCATAAGCATGAGCATATGTCTCATTTTCTTATGCTCATGCTTATGCTTAAGCATAAGCATAAGCTCATGCTTATGCTTATGCATGAGCATAAGAGAAGGGGGAAATAGAGAATAAGAGGGAAAGGAAAGAGAGAAGGGGGAAAGAGAGAATAAGAGAAGGGGGAAAAAAGAGACATATGCTCATGCTTATGCATGAGCATATGTCTACTTCTCTTATGCTCATGCATAAGCATAAGCATGAGCATATGTCTCATTTTCTTATGCTCATGCTTATGCTTAAGCATAAGCATAAGCATAAGCTCATGCTTATGCTTATGCATGAGCATAAGAGAAGGGGGAAATAGAGAATAAGAGGGAAAGGAAAGAGGGAAAGGAAAGAGAGAAGGGGGAAAGAGAGAATAAGAGAAGGGGAAAAAAAGAGACATATGCTCATGCTTATGCATGAGCATATGTCTACTTCGCTTATGCTCATGCATAAGCATGAGCATGAGCATATGTCTCATTTTCTTATGCTCATGCTTATGCTTATGCATGAGCATAAGAGAAGGGAGAAAGAGAGGAAAGAGGGAAAGGAAAGAGAGAAGAAGAGGGAAAGAGAAAAGAGGAAAAAAGAGACATATGCTCATGCTTATGCATGAGCATATGTCTACTTCTCTTATGCTCATGCATAAGCATAAGCATTCTTATGCTCATGCTTATGTTTATGCTTAAGAGAAGGGGGAAAGAGAGAAGAAGAGGGAAAGGAAAGAGGGAAAAAGAGGGAAAGAACGAGAGAAGAAGAGGAAAAGGAAAGAGGGAAAAAGAGGAGGAAATAGATTGAAGGAGGGAAGAAGGAAAGAGATTGAGGGGAAGAGAGGGTTGCTACGCCCATCACTGCAGCTAGCGCTTAAGGCACTAGCTGCAAGCCAATGCAAATAACAAAAATAATAAATGGAAAAAAGAGGAAGCACTTACCTAAAATAGTACGTCCCGCTCGGTGTTGTGGACTGGCCCTACAAAAGAGAGGAAACAACCCATTTTTCAAATAAGATGTTAGAGGAAGGAGGAGATTACAAAAGTAACTTCTTGAAAGGAGGAGATTGAGAAGACAAGGAAAGGAGGAGATTGAGGAGACAAGGAGAACGAGAAGGAAGAGAAATATAGAAAAGAGGTGAGTCTTCTTTCTTTCTTAAAATCTCGTTTTTTGTTTCAATCCTTTGAAAACAAGCATGAAAACTAGTTTACAGGTTTAGCAATACAAGGAGAAGCACTCACAAAACTAAAGTTGACAAACAAATAGCCTACATTGTTGAAACAAACTCACCTCTTGAAGAACTTCCTTTCAAGAAACCAAAGAGGGTAAAGGGTAGAGAGGGAGTACAAGAGCTAGGAGAAGGGTGAGGAGTGGAGAATAGAGTGGGAGGTTGTCAGAAATAGGTGGGAGGTCATCGAAAATAGGTGGGAGGAGAGATTGTCTTGCTTACTTGAGAGATTAATAAAGAGGATAAAGAAAGCGCCGCGCGACAGCAGTCTCGGGTTTTAACCCACAGCGTCGCTATATAGCGACGAAACAGAGGAAAAAGTCGCTATATAGCGACGCTTTAAGTCACTTTTTGTGGTAGCATGAAAAAAAGCTTATACATGCTATTTTATAACTGTTAATATCTCTTCTTCATGCTTATGTTGTGATTTTATAAGTGTAGATGAAAGGGACGAGTGGAAGCTCGTCCGATGATGCGCCAATGCCCGGGAGCATGAAGTGGCTTACGGAGAGGTTATACTATCATTGCACTCATTGCAAGTGAGAAGTACGACATCAACGTCATATTATCATGCGCCACTTGCGGATGTATGGGGAGGAGCCGGAACCAGTACCCACTGTTGGTGTTGCACGTGTTGATGGACCATCGGTAAGTCAAAGCTATTTAAGTTCGCACCAGGAAATACAAGATCTTATATTTACACGAAATCTTAAAACATGATGAGGAGGGTGATGAGGGTACGCATATACCTTCTCACTTTCAGCAAGACTATAGTCTCCCGGATGATGACGAGGGTATGGTCGACATGATGGATTCCATTTTTAGAGGCACTACATCCCATGTACATGTGATGTCAGAGTCTGAGGTCAAAATGTGAGAGTTGCAATCAACACAGTTGTACGTGCTTGTCTCTCAATCTTGAATCTACAAGTAAAGTATGGGTGGTCAGATACAAGTGTCTCGGCCTTAATGAGGTTAGCTCTTGCATTAATTTGACTCATTATTTGGATATTGTTTGTTTTGAGAATCATCATTTGGATAGTTTATACTGAATCATCATTGTTCGAAGCCTATGTATGTTTTGAATTGTCATAGGTTGCTCCAGAAGATGTTGCCTGCACCAAATACCATGCCCGTATTAAGAGATGAAGCGAAAAAGATGCTAACAACGGTGGGTATGGATTATGATACCATCCATGCTTGCCGTAATGATTGTATTCTCTTTCGTCATGAGCATGGAGATTTGGCTAGTTGTCCAAAGTGTGGGGAACAATGACATAGAGATGACTTGTAGGGTGAGCGGATACCGATAAAGGTCTTGAGACACTTTCCCATCATTGCAAGAATACAACACATGTTCCAATGCAAATCCATAGCAGAGTTGATGACATGGCATGCATCTCATCGGTCCACTGATGACACATTGAGGATTCCCATAGATTGTGCAGCTTGGAAGCACATAGATAATCAGTGGTCGGACTTTGCAAGGGAGCCACGCAACTTACATCTTGGGCTAGCAATGGACGGCGTGAATCCTTTCCGGTTACGCTCGACATCTTAATCGACATGGCCCATAGTCATGGTGAATTACAATATCCCACCATGGCTAACAATAAAAAAGAGACACCTCATGCTTGCACTACTTGTGCTAGGAAAGTACAAGGCAAAAAATATGGACGTGTACATGGCACCTTTGATAGAGGAGTTACAGATATTATGGAGAGGAGTGCAGGTCTTTGATATTTCCAAAGCTCCTAGACATACCAATGATATTTTGGTCAGGGGTATCTTGATGTGGACCATGCATGACTACCCAGGATATGGAGAGTGCGCAAGTACGTGGTTGTGTCTTTACATGTACAATGAGGGATTATGCTTTTTTGACTCTCTTTCACACGCATGTCTTGTACTAACACATTCATGCACGCGTGCAGGACTTGTTACAAGTGGGTACCATGCTTGTCCTGTTTGTGGACCGGCTCTGAAATCTCTTGCACGCTACTCCAAACATATGAGGAAAAATGTTTATGAAGGTCATGCTCGATACCTGCCGCTCGACCATCTCGCACGTGGAGGTTAGCTTGATCCACCACCATCATATTTGAAGGCAAGTGACTGGATTCAAGCTTGGAGAGGAACCTCCTCCTGGTATGAAGAGGCTATCGATCTTTCATGAGCTTCCTTATTGGGGTCAGTTACAAATCAATCATCTCTTGGATCCCATTCATATCTTCAAGAATGTGGGGGCTACTATTTGGGCACACTTGGTTGGTTCCAAAGACTCGAGAGGAGTGCGAGAAGACTTGCGTGCTATGATAGGATGTCTCGTTTGTGGCCCCAAGTGCATGCTTCAGGAAAAGTTGTCCTCTCGAAAGCAACGTGGATCCTCTCTACGAGGGAGGAGGCAGCGGTCAAGGCAGACATTGCCTCTTTTCAAACACCAACAGGGTACATGCATTGCTTGAAAGGAGCATTTTCAAAGGACAATAATCTTAGTGGGCTCAAGTCCCATGATTGGCACAAGGTCTTACAGGTATTCTAAGTAGAATTAGTGTACCGATAATCGTAATGCGTTAGCGTAATTATTATTATGTTATATTGTTGACATGACTTCATTGTTGCTTTGATAGTTCATCCTCCCAATTACAATAAAAGGGTGCTTACAAGAAGATGTTAGAAATGCTATATTCAAGATCTGTGGTATTGTGAGGTATGCTTACTATCAAATCGCATTGAATGTATTTTCTTCAATTTAAGCTGATTAATCTATAGATTGATTATGAAAATATATTACATGGACATGTGAAATAGGTGGATATCTCAAAAAGAGATCTCCATATCGAGCATTGAGAAGGCTAGGGTGGAATCCATCGAAGCTGTATGCTTGCTTGAGAAGCACTTTCCCTCGAGCATTATGACAACTCAAGTCCACTTGCTTGTGCACATAGTTGATAAGGTGGCTATAGCAGGTACCGTTCATAGTCGATGGATGTTTTTTCTCGGGCGGTTTATGAAAACTTTAAAGGGATTTGTAAGACAAAGAGCAAGACCAGAAGCAAGAATGGCAGAGGGATGGCTTGTGCAAGAGTCATTAGTATATATCACAGAGTTTCTTGCATCCACGGATCCCGATATGCCGCAAGCTTGGCATAACAAGGATGATGATCGCATCATTGGCAAGGTTCCCCAAGGAAAAGGGATTGAAAGAAAGATGAGCGAAGAGCAAATGGAGAAATTCAATAAGTTTTGTATCCTCAAAAGCCCTGAGATGTAGAAGTGGATTGAGAGATATGAAGTGGCCAAAGCAGAAAGAATAAATGCAAGGACGAGATTCAGAGTAATGTACAGGCGATCAAAACCATATCCACGGGATCTGGCTCTTCTCCCTACTCACATGTCACTTGATTGGCTAAAACTGGCTCTACGTAAAGCCGAACGTGATGGAGAGACAATAAACGAGCGCGAGCGAGAGTTATCATCTGGATGTATGGTGCATGTAAGCTTCTTACCTCTTGACATAATTAAGTAATTATTTGTGGCAATATATGCTATAAAATAGATGCATCTTCATTGTTTTAATGATGCTCTTTTACAGTACAAAAAGTACAGTGCATTATGGTCATATGGACGACATTTTCGCGTGGAATGCATCGATTCAAAGAGAGTCACGTATGATTGTGGAGTCATGGCTAACTTCACACAAGATAGCCAAGCAAGTGCTTCGGATACCAATCTTCTCTCCTCACAGTTGGATTATAGTGGAACCATATGCGACATCTATGAAGTTGATTTCAGACGATTTAGTATTTTCATTCTTGATGTAAAATGGTTTAGAACTATTTACAATGGTCCCCATGTGACAGTGAGAAAAGATAGTAGCAGTCTCTTTGCAATAGACTCCACCAAACATTGGACCGATGAAAGTGATACTTTTGTTTTTAAAGATTTAATTAATGATTTAATTAAATCGAAGCTTTCGTTTTTAAAGATCCATTGATACATGTACTTGAGCATAATTTCATATATATAATTGACGACATTTGGCACCCATCTTCAATGTAGGTGGTTTTTCATCCGGATCGTTCTGATCCAAGATGGTGGTACGTGATCCAAGTTGCACCATGAAGTAAGCAAATTTTTGAAGATCGAGATGTGGATATGGAGATGCCACTACTAATGCCGGATCCAATTGATTAATCTAGCAAAGAAGATGTAGATCACCATATGAGCCAAGAGGAAGATGCGCATAATGACATCGCACGGGAGGAAGATGGAGATCACGATATTGAGGAAGAAGACAACGATCGTCAAGAATCACCACACTTTATTGAAGAAGATGATCAAATACTTTTAGGTGAATGTACGATGCTAGAGTACGATGATGATATAGGAGATCAACTTGGTATAGAGTTGGAGATAGACTTGTTTGGCACCTTAGAATTTCTTGAAAGTTTGGCGAGCAGAGATCATGTCGGCACGGGCTATAAAGGGCATCTCTCTCTAATTGCTTGGTGTTAAAGGTGCGCCCCAAGTAGAGAAAAATTTAACTCAGAGGGCTCTGGGAATGGTCGCTTAATGGAGGAGAACAGAGCTAAGCAAAATTTGGAGAGAAAGATGGCAGAAATGAAGAAGAAGATGGAGGGTGGAGAAGAAGATGATGAGGTGGCATACTGAAGCTTCAATGGGCTGGGGACTCAAGGAGGCTCTGATACCAAATGTTGGAATGTGGGGGAGAACAAATGCATTGTGGCAAGAGGAGTGAGAACACAAAAGATGTAGCAATGGGTGTTCTATTCATTGTGAGAGGGAAGTCCCTCTTTTATAGAAATGGAGAGAGGGTGGCCTAAATCAATGGCACCTCTCCTACATCAATGGAGGTAGCTCCTAAATCATAGGAACTCAGCTCAAGATGAAATAGTTGATGTAAATGCTCTTAATTGATTTTTCTCATCTCAAACTTGGACATGAACATATGAGCTTCAAAGGCTTGATGTACATGCTCTCATTTTTTTATTCTCTATGAGATCAAACATGTATGAAAATTTAAAAAAATTTGTCATTGGAAAAAACTAACTTTTAAGGCCTATGGAAAAAAAAACCTCTCTGGAAAACGTCGCTATAAAATAGTATATCAGTGTCGCTATATAGCGACACTTAAAAGTCGCTATATAGCGACCTTTATAATAGTCGCTATATAGCGACTTTTAGCAAGAGTCACTATATAGCGACGCTTTACAGAACTCGCTTTTCATACCAACGATTAACGCTAAGCGGGCGCTAAACGTCGGTGCGTAAACATCGTAATAGGATCCGTGTGTAGTAGTGGATAAATAAAATATTACTTAAAAACATAAAAGACACACAAATCATTACTTGTGTATGCAAAAGGCACATGATACAATAAAACTTTCATTGAAAGAAATAAATATACATCCAAACACACTTTTAAGAATACAAGATTGTAGATACATCCATTCAATGACAAGTATAACAATATTTATATTTCATCCATTCATTCATGTTCTCTTAAAAAAATATAAAATATCCATTGAAAAGAAAGTGTACTAATAAGTGATTATAAATGCAAATCATTCATTCACATTCTCTCAAAATAATATAAAGTATTCTTTCAAAATAAAGTGTAAAAACAAGTGAATGTAAATTATAAATTATTCACTCACATTCTATTGAAAGAATATTCAGTATTCATTCATAAGAAAGTGTAAGAATGAGTGAGGGTAAATCCAACCATTAATTCGAATTCTTATAAGAGAATATAAAGTATTATTTCAATAGAAAGTGTAAGAACGAGTGAATGTAAATGCAAATCATTCATTCACATTCTATTGAAAGAATATTAAATATTCTTTTAAAAGAAAGTGTAAGAATGAGTGAATATAAATGCAAATCATTCATTCACATTCTATTGAAAGAATATTGAATATTCCTTCAAAATAAAGTGTAAGAATGAGCAAATGTAAATGCAAATCATTCATTCACATTCTCTGAAAGAATATAAAGTACTTTTTCAAAAGATAGTGTAAGAATGAGTGAGTGTAATTGCGAATAATTCATTCACATTCTCCTAAAATAATATAAAGTATTCTTTCTAAAGAAAAAGTAAGAATGAGTGAATGTAAATAACAAATCATTCATTCACTTTCTATTAAAAGAATATTCAATGTTCCTTCAAAAGAAAGTGTAGGAATGATTGAGTGTCAATACAAATCATTCATTCACATTCTTTGAAAGAATATACAGTATTATTTCAAAAGAAAGTGTAAGAATG
This sequence comes from Dipteris shenzhenensis, assembly GCF_047967505.1. Lineage (NCBI taxonomy): Eukaryota > Viridiplantae > Streptophyta > Polypodiopsida > Gleicheniales > Dipteridaceae > Dipteris > Dipteris shenzhenensis. Next base: position 35,168,774 of record NC_141613.1, on the reverse strand, counting down.
AGTGAATTTAGTGCAAATCATTCACTCACATTCTTGTGAAGTAATATAAAGTATTCTTTCAAAAGAAAGTGTAAGAATAGGTGAATATAAATTATAAATCACTCATTCAAAATCAATTAAAAGAATTTTAAATATTCTTTCAAAAGAGAGTGTAATAATGTTAAAGATTTTAATTAATTCAAACAAAGAAATTACAATTGTAATTCATGTAAGACTTATAAGTTTCATTTCCAAAGGGAAACTCTAGACATTGTTGCCAAGAAAAGAACCAGAACAATAAATAGATAAATAAGAGAAACAAACTCACAATCACAATTCAAACAAGAAAACCCACATTCACACTTAACACAAGAGACCTAAGGCTCCCAACAAGCAAACAAACAAACACAACTCACAAAAGAGATTTTAGGCACTCAACAAAGAGACCCGCAAACCCCTACATACAAAAACAAATCTGTTTTAATTCAGACCTTCCAGATTTCTTTTGCAACCTCAAGGGTCTTCTTCTTTGATATCTTCTACTCGGCTAGAGAACCAATCATGAGATACAAAAGAAAACCTGTTGCTATGAGCTTAAATATAAGAACAAAAGGAAGTATTCAAAATCATGCAGATTTTCGTATGAATAAAAGTCTTCATACGAATAAAATTATTCCTACAAATACGTTTGGATGACATGTTGATTTATGAAAATATGTGACGTGTCAATGTCTTTTTTCCCGATTTATTCTCTATATTGAATCATTCATATGATTTTACTGTATTTTTGGAATCATTATTTTGAATCTTTCTACTAATATATCAATACCAAATGAACACTAATATAGTAAGCTAAATTTTAGTACTTAATTAGCATATCAATATTAGTCCTAATCAGCATATCATCATTAGTACTAATCAGCATATTAGTGTTAATTTAGCACTTTTTTAGTACTACAATAGTACAAATTTAGTACTAAATGAATACTACAATATTGCTAAATTAGTACAAAATTAGCATATCCTCATTAGTACTAATCAACATATCAATAATTAGTACTATGAAAGTATCAACACCATTTCAACAAACTGTGTTTGGCAATATAGCCCTTGAGGGGTCCCCTTTAGGGGCAAGGTCCATATTGATAAATACATGATAAATGTTTGTCAAAGTGTTTGTCAATATGGCCCTTGCCCCTAAAATGGACCCCTCAAGGGCCATATTGATAAATGCATTGACAAACACCGCATAGTCTTTATCTTTATTTTTTGTGAAAATGGCTCTGTGTAAGCAAAAAAGGTTTTGTGCCTAAATTAAGTTGAAGGGTATTACAAGATCTTGGGTGCTTGCATTGCTTCTTGTATTGTTCCTATTCCTTAAATTATGTTTTAGTAGAACTCCCCTCCTTTATCTTTTGACTTGATACTGCAACATTAATATATAAAGAAGAATATTGCAACACTCTTTTTTACTTGATACTGCAACATTAATAAAAAAATAGTACTTAATATTGCAACATTATTCGATAACCAACAAAACTTGTATATGATACTACAACACCATAAAAAAATTGCACACACACACACAAAGAAGAGACAGAGAGAGATAGATAGACACAGAGAGAGAGAGAGAGAGAGAGAGAGAGAGAGAGAGAGAGAGAGAGAGAGAGAGAGAGAGAGAGAGAGAGGGGGGGGGGGGGAGGGAGGGAAATTTCATAGGAAATAACTTGAAAAAATGAAATTTATTCTTTATATATAATTGGTGACCCAGGATCATTACACCATGTAATAGTATATCCATGTACAAGCTATCTTCAAGTCCCATAGAATGGAGGATAGTGTTTAGCAAACCGGTTTGGTGCAGGCATTTCAGTCGATAAGTCTATTGCCAAGCCCCACAATGCTTTGCATCACATCCCACTAGTTTGTAAGAACTGGACCAGCCAACATTAGTCTAATAATATTTTGAGCATCAACCATTTCACCATAGCTTCTAGAAAACTCTCCACCAAAATGGGTGCTAGCTAGAATCATATTCTATGTTGATGATATGGACCTCATAGGGAAACCTTGAAATATCAAATGACTCCTATGTGTAGTATATGGTCAATCTATGGTAATGACCTTATGACTCTATTGAATCATTGTAGTTTGACTAGATCAATGCCTCATTTGGTAAATTGGGGGGTTATTAAACTAATTCAAGCTAGAGATAACATAAGTTACAAGGGTTACAAGGGTCTTGATCACTAAAACTAGCACTCATCAACTAGATTTGCTAGTGGGAATAGTTAAAAGTCATACATCATTAGGGGAGAATTAGGGTCTCCAAAGGGCCCCAATTAGTGTTTCCTGATTTCAAGGAATTAATTGTAAGAAAACAATACAACGTCTGTGCTCAACAGATAACAGGATCTCGTATGCAAGAGAGAAAACAGATAGTATGGAGAATCAAAAATTTGATTACTATAAAACTGATACAATATATGGCGCTGCCTCCTAGCCGTGTGCTCCTGTGAAAGAAACTTCGATGGCATGCTGGAAATAGTAGAAGACGGAGGCTGGATTCTAAGGAATCAGGGTTGCTATAGCCAATGATGAAATGGGCTTCACGGGCTTGCTCTTATATAGCCACCACAAGTAGTCAGTTGCTGACCCAGTCCGCCCAAAACGGTCGACTAGGGGTTGGTCTCGAAATAGGCCATCGACCACACGATAGAACCGGTGCGCAAAATAGAGCAACTGACCGTTCAGCCCAGAGCCATCCGGGATCGTTTAAGGCTCCAAACAAGCCCCGCAACACGAGAGTGGGCTACCTCGAGAAATGCTTCGTGTACCCTCAGTGTGGTCAGTCATGGGATGCCTTCTTGCACTTGCATGTAGCCTAGTTGGCGGTGTGCCAACTCTATCTAAAGCCGTCCAGCCATTAGGCCACACATGGCCCCCATCTGGTGTCCAAACCAGGACCTACTAGATAACCGAGCTACTCAAATGACTTCTCCTCATATGGGGGGCTTACAAGTAGAGTTAGCTGGTTCTCGCGTAGTTACACGAGAGTGGAGCATTGATATCTAACACCCCCCCTCAATGTCCACCCGCAAGTGAACTTACTTTTTCAATCCAATGCCAAGTCAATGAAGATGCCTCTCTAGCAAGTCTCTTCCAAGAGCCTTCGTGAAGATGTCCGCAGCATTCTCTGTAGTCGGACAGTACACCAAGTCGACCTCTCCATCCATGATGAGCTCGCATACAAAGTGATATTGAATCTCAATGTGTTTTGTGCGAGCGTGGAATACATGGTTCTTTGCAATCGCCATGCAACTCTGATTGTCACATGATAACTCCGTAGGCTTGTTCTGCACTACACCCATGTCCCCTAAAATCCTCCTCAACCACACTGCCTCGCAAGAAGCAAAGCATGCTGATTTGTACTCAGCCTCGGTAGAAGAAAGAGCAACTATAGGTTGCTTCTTGCTGACCCATGACACAGCTCCAGATCCAAGTGAGAAACAATAACTTGTCACTGATCTCCTGCTGTCCATGTCTCTTGCCCAATCCGAGTCACAGAATCCCATCAAGATATTGACCTTGGTATAGGTGATGCCATAATCAAGTGTGCCTTTGATGTATTTCAGCACCTGCATCCTTGCCCTCCAATGGTTCTCCCGGGGCTTATTGGAAAACTTGCTTAGTACACCAATTGCAAAGCTGATGTCCGGCTGCATGTTGCAACGAGGTATCCCAATGTTGGCATAAGAAAAGATCCACATAATGCTGTCCATCCAATCGTTGCTTGAAAAGAGCATAACGGTGGCGGTCTCAAAATGGTCCGGCCAACCGTTTCTTCAAAAAAGTTATGAAGGACGATGTGTCTAGTCCTGGTGCAAAAAATCTGTATCTATCTCCAGATGATACAAAAAATGGCACAAAAAGATGGAGCAGAAGGGGGGAGATACAAATATATATATATGCCTGTGGTGATCGTTAGAGGCCAATCATAGAGGGCCCCGTCAAATGGGAGGTCGAAAAAACCCTACGATGGATGATTGGCCTCTGACGTCACGCTGCCTAGTCGAGCTCGGTCGTCGGGGGCGGCGGGAGGCCCTATGTTGAAGAACAAGAGCGACGGTGACCCCGGTAGGGCGTGCTGAGCCCACAAGCTGATTCTACACTCTTCTCTCCTGCCCTAGAGCTATCCGGATGCTATCAAGCCACTAGGAGAAGCAAATTTTTTTTCCTATGAGCAGGAGCTATTTTGTTTATAGGCTGGTTATTCCTCTCTAGAGAGGGGTCTCTTGTACTTATGGAACTTATGTGTACAAAGCTTATGATCATAATATAATCAAACTTTTTTATTCTGCCCAAATGTTTTTTTGGAGCTTTCCTTGGAAGAGAATAAGATTGTATTAATCAATGAACAACTCACTATGAGGTAAAAGCACCGTTGATGAAATATAGAGACTGTATTAACACCATTGATGAAGCACAGGACTATTCAGCCTAGTCTTATAAAGGAAGGAATATAGTACCTACCATACCCAAAAGGCAAGGTCCCAACCGTGAGGTAAGCTAACCCTACATAATGAATCCAAGGTATAGAACCATGGTGTACAAAGAACTGGAGAAATTATTGAAAGCGAGTCTCATCAGTGCCAACAAGAATAATACATTCAGGGTATGTGGATTCCACCATAATTAAAGATCAGTATAACAATATTAGAAAGGGTGGCTTTTTCTGATTTTGTGGTTAATTCTCTTCTCTCTCCCATCCTTTCACTAATCTTCTCATTTTCTCCCACTCTCATACCATTCACAACAAACTTTAAAAAATAAGATGTGTACGACAAACACGTCTCCTCTATGTGAAACTTTACATGGTCTACAACCATACGAATTCTTTGGCCTTGCACTTCTCGTAACATCTAGAAGTTCAAGAATGAAGAGAAACTAATTGTTTATGGTGAAAAGTTTAGAGAAGTAATGTCTAAAAGTTAAGAAATTAAAGCCTTTGCATAGTTGTGAGGAAATCAAGGTTATTTCCAAGGATAGGAACCTATTTCTTGTGTTTCCAATGACTCCACATGCTAGGAGGTCATCAGTGTCCACCTCCTAAACCCTAGGGGTGTGAGCTGGGCTCGAAAGTGATCTAAACACTTCACGAACCTGGGTTCTTAATTGAATAAGTACTTCAAATAATCAATTGGCACCCGTATTTTTGTAGACTCATCAAGTTGATATGCAAAACTCGCGATGTGGTCTTGCATGTACTTGATGAGGTCTTCAAAATTGTCTCAGGCTCCCAAGTAGGTGCCTAGGACATCTATGATCTTATCAAAGATTGAAAATAACTCCTCTCTATCAACTAATGGAGTACGCAAGATGAAATCGTGGAAGGCAGCAGACCTAGAAAAATCCATGGTAGTTTGGTAGCTAGGAGAACTATGGCTATGATAGTGAAACTTTGAAACTAAAGTAACTTTATAACCTATATATACCCAAATGTTCTAAATATAAATAATAAAATGAATTATAAAATTTTTGGGTAAAACTTGACATTGATATGAAACAAAACCATTCAAAACATCAAAATTAACTACACCACTATGAATTGGAAAATGTCAAAATCCATAATTCTTCCACCCCACACTGTTTACCATCTTCAATATTGCAGGAGGGATAAAAGTGGCACTATGCATGCGCTTCTCTGCATGCTTTCCTACCTTTTCACCATTTAAGGTAAAGTGAAAGGACTCAGACATGCCATCCTCCATGACCAATAGGTGTTCTCGCACATCCCTGAGAGTTCATTGTGATGTGACAGTCACATTCTTGACATCTCCTAAATGAGAATCAATACATAAACTTACCCCTATATTATCATCATCCTTAGAGTCAAGGGGGAGCCAATTGCCACCTATTTTCTTCTAGCGTCTATATTGGAAAGCAAAATATAACATTTGGAGGGAGATGTGGTACTTGACAACCACATTGTCCTTACATGTACATGGCATTGAAATCCCGGGGGATTCACTCTTCATTAAAGGGGGACATCACCTGCGTGCATGAACTTCAAGAAAACCCCCTATTTAAGATCCATGTAGGATGATAAAACACCCCTATTTAAGCTTATAAGATACCACCAAAATTCTATTATGTCCCCCCCTTTCCTTAAATCTACGTTCTTTCTCAAGAATTTAGATTACATAATAAGAAAATTTAGATTACTTTCCTTGTCACTATTTAAAACCATACACAAAGCCAAACTTGTTCGGACTAGTTACCCAAGGTAGCCTATACTATGTCCCCCCCTCTTAAATATGGCATGGGCCCCCTAACTTAAATTCAATATTGGGAAAAAATAAAAAGGGCCCCCACCCCTAATGTATAAGCTTATTCCTCATTTAAAAAAAACCCCCTATTGTACACTCACGTGATATCATAAGTTCCCCCATGCGAATCCCCCGGGATTGAAATAGATTACCCTTTTGTTCACTTGACCTACTTCCCCAATTCACCCCAAGCAATTCCTCAAGGGCATTCTCATGTAGGCACTTGCATGACCACATGGTTTTTGTTCTGTGCATCTGGATATTCTAAAAACAAGAAGCAAAAATGTGCAAAGGCATAAACCAAGACAACCTTACCCATTTAGAGCCAAATGTAAAATTCATGGCCATGCCCACGTCCTTTGCAACCTTTTTCTTGTATGATTGCACTATTCTGTGCATCTGGATATTCTGAAAACAAGAAGCAAAAATGTGTAGAGGCATAAACCAAGACAACCTTACCCATTTAGAGCCAAATGTAAAATTCATGGCCATGCCCACATTCTTTGCAACCTTTTTCTTGTATGATTGCACTGTTCTTGTGTCCACCATGCTGCAATCCATGTCTTTAAGTTGTGGTGCTGCAATGCATTGAAGATGGCCATATCTTGATGTCATCCTTGGAGTAATTTACTTGGCATTATACCAATAGATATAAATTTCTATGTTTCAAAGTAGAGGACTTCTCTCCAGCATGCATTTTCCTTTCTAAATCCTCATGAATGGCAGTAAACTTACCTAAGAAGCACTCGACTGGTTCCCACTCCTCAAAGTATGAAGGAAATACATCTACTATGCACAAGTGCTATTTCAAAATACAATTTCAAACTAACTCATTACACTTAGAAATCTTACACAAAATACAAACTTACAATGCGATGGTATTGTCGATTGATTGCTTGACGGAGGAAGGCGCATGTCCTTCCCCAAGCATGCATTTTCCTTCCTAAATCCTCATGAATGGCAGTAAACTTACCTAATAAGAACTCGATTGATCCCCACTCCTCAAAGTCTGAAGGAAACACATCTGCTATGCACAAGTTCTATTTCAAAATACAATTTCAAACTGACTCATTACACTTAGAAATCTTACACAAAATGTAAACTTACAATGCAATGGTATTGTCGATTGATTGCTTGACAGAGGAAGGCGCATGTCCTTCCCCATGTAGATGTGTTGCACCTTTGCAAGCCATCCTTTCTTCCCAAGCTTGAACTTAATGATGCGGCCCTTCCATTCATGCAAAAGATCACCTCTCTTGCTCTTGGAAAGCTTATGTGGAACCTTGGCAGATCCTCTCATGACTATCCAATCATTCAAGCTGTAGGTGCAAGGCACCCATTCACCTAGTGCATTTTTGCTCCTGTGGGACACATAGGACATGTATGGTCTCCTCATCATGCTTGTACCGAGGTCACAACAGCAAGAGTGGACCTGAAAGTGCAGCTTGGAGGGAGAGAGAAGCTCGGATAGAGGGAGAGAAAGGGAGAGGGGGGAAAGGTATAAAGGGTGCAACAGAAGGTGGAGAAGCTCCAAGAGGTGCTGTAGCTAGGAATGGAGGGAGAAAGATCAGAGGGGGATGAGCAGCTGCTCCAAGAGGTGTTGTAGCTAGGAACGGAGGGAGAAAGAGCAGAGGGGGATGAGAAGCCACCACTACAGGAGGTACTGTAGCTAGGAATGGAGGGAGAAAGAGTAGAGGCGGATGAGCAGCTGCTATTGCTGTAGGAGGTGCTATAGCTAGTAATGGAGAGAGAATGTGCAGCTGCTATAGGAGGTATTGGGAAGGGAGGAAGACAGTGGACTAGAGCAGGAGGGGGCAGAGAAGTTGCCAAATTAGTTTCGACATATGAAAAATGGAGGGAGAATGTAGTTGGACCAAAGAAGAGGATGGGGTAGGCCTGCAACAAGGTGAGAGGGGGGGAAAATTTTCCCAAAAGGGCCCACCACCTCTTGAATGACTTGTAGGATTGTTTGGGGCAGGTGCATATGGGAGGAGGGTCAAGCATGGGTTGAGGGGGGGGGGGAATGGTTTGAGTGGTCCTCGATGTAAGAGGAGTAGCCAATAGGGGTTGTTTGCAGGTCTTCCCACCCTCCATCTCAACATGGCATTGCCCCACAAAAAGGAGCACTCCCATTGGTACACCTCAAATACCTCATTAATGCTAGATATCAATGCTCCACTCTCATGTAACTACGCGGGAACCAGCTAACTCTACTTGTAAGCCCCCCATATGAGGAGAAGGCATTTGAGTAGTTCGGTTATCCGGTAGGTCCTGGTTTGGACACCAGATGGGGGCCATGTGTGGCCTGATGGCTGGATGGCTTCAGATAGAGTTGGCACACCGCCAACTAGGCTACATGCAAATGCGGGAAGGCATCCCATGATTGACCGTACTGAGGGTACATGGAGCATTTCTCAGGGCAGCCCACTCTCGGGTTGCGGGGCCTGTTTGGAGCCTCAGACGATCCCGGATGGCTCTGGGCCGAACGGGGACCATAGGCTAGTTGCTCTATTTTGCGCACTAGTTCTATCATGTGGTCGGTGGCCTATTTCGGGACCGACCCCCAGTCGACTGTTTTGGGCGGACTGGGTCGATCACCCAATTGGCTCTAACCGACTACTTGTGGTGGCTATATAAGAGCAAGCCCGTGAAGCCCATTTCATCACTAGCTATAGCAACCCTGATTCCTTAGCATCCAGCCTCCATCTTCTACTGTTTCCAGCACGCCATCAAAGCTTCTTTCACAAGAGTGCATGGCTGGGAGGTAGTGCCATCTATTGTATCAGTTTTACAGTAATCAAAATTTTGATTCTCCATACTATCTATTTTCTCTCTTGCGTACGAGATCCTGTTATCTGCTGTTGAGCACAGACGTTGTATTGTTTTCTTACATGGTATCAGAGCCTAGACTCTAGCAATAAGATTTGGTAGTGTGTTTCTGTTTGCAAACAGATTGTGAGAGATGGCCCAGCCCGCAAGACTGTGAATCCCACCGTTCGACGAAAGCGAAAAGTTGGACGGCACTAGCTATCCACTCTGGAAGTTCAGGATGAAGACCATCCTAAGCGCATACGAGCTTTGGGACACTGCCACTGGGGTGGACATGAAGCCGGTCGAATCCAGCCAATGCAGCACAACTGATAGTACCAACTGCGGATGAGATTCTTGCATGGACAAGAAGAAATGCAGATGCACTGTGTTCTATTGCCTATAGTGTAAGTGATTCCGTCATGGCGTTGATTCAACATGTCACCACAGCGGAGGAGGCATGGATGGTCTTGAAAAATCAGTAGGAGACCACGAATCAGATGCAGATTCAGAATCTAGAGACTCGCGAACGGAAAATTGTCTAACTCTGAAGCGGCAGAGATGAAGAATCTGCGCGATCAGATGACTGCGATTGGCATCACCATCACTAGCAAGAATCTAGCATGGAGATGCATCCGGATTCTCCCACCAAAGTACGATGGTCTTGTTACAGCGCTGAATACGCAGAATAGAAATCTGCCCCTCAACTTTGAGGATTTCAGCGCAATGCTTCTAGAGGAGGAGATGCGTCGAAAGAAGAAGATCAAGTGCTTCTATTGCAACAAGGCAAGGCCCAAGCAGAATGAGTGCCAAAAGAAGATTGCAGATGAGATGAACGGAGTAAAGAAAGAGTCCAGCAACAGCGTGCAAGCAGTACCAATAGAGCTGTTCGTAGCAATTGAGGAGATTTGCACAAAGGCAGTTCATGTACCTACTGATGGAACCATGGATTATTGACAATGGTGCATCGTGCCACATGACCAGTCGGAAGGATTGGTATACCTCTCTACAGCCGGTAGGGAATGACATCGTGGTAGCAGTCGGCAATGATGCAAAATGTTCAGCAAAAGGAAAAGGTATGATTGCTCTCAAGTCATATGGAGTTGTAAAACAGTTGTCTGATGTTCTTTATGTTCCAGATATCAAGAGGAACTTGTTTTCTGTTTTTGCATCACGGATCGGGACCTCAAAGTTCAATTCGATAAGAATGGCGCACAGATTCTGGATCTTCAAGGGAAGGTCATTGGTAAAGGTACACGGCGCAACAACATCTACGAACTCTCAGCTTTTAGTGCTCGAGCAGATGTGAAGAACACTAAGTTGTGGCATGAGAGGTTTGGTCATCTAAACCTTAGTTCTTTAAAGGAGATGCATAAAAGTGGAATGATTGCATACCTACCAAAAATTGCAGATCTGCTTGATGTATGTGAAGCTTGCATGATGGGCAAGCAGCATCGGCATCCCTTTCCTAAAGAGGCCAGCAGGGCAAAGGCTCCTCTAGAGCTCGTTCACACAGACCTCTGCGGAAAGATGGAGATGAAAGCTTTGACTACTTCATGACGCTGATCGATGACTACAGTAGAAGGATATGGATATACTTCCTGAAGACTAAAGACGAGGCTTTTAGTAAGTTCAAGGAATGGCATGTAATGGTCGAGAAAGAATCAGGGAGGAAGGTAAAGAAATTGAGATTAGACAGAGATGGAGAGTTCACATCAATTGAATTCGAAAGTTACTGCAAAAGTTACGGAATCAAAAGGTAGAAACCCCCGCCACATACATCACAGCAAAATGGAGTAGCAGAACGCAAGATGCGCATCATCTGCGAAATGGGCCGGAGTATGATGAAAGGGAAAGATTTGCCAAAGACTTTTTGGGCTGAAGCATGTAACACTACAGTTTACATTCTGAATCATAGCTCATCTTTAACAGGGAACAAGGAAGATCGGAGCTATGCATGAAGGTCCATGCTGGAGTTAGTGCAGCTCCTGGCCTCTCTCATGTGTTCATCCAGTTCAGCCTACAATTGTGAGATATGTTCATTAAAATTATGGAATTCCTGCTCCAGCATAAATTTTTCCTGAACCACAGAAGGTAGTAATCAGTTAGTAAGAAAACTTCTTCCATACCAATTCAAAAATAATTAATCAGCATGTATGACCATAGTGCATGTGCTCTAATGTATAGCCAAGTGGTATAAGGCAGCTTAAGTGCATCTCCGAAGAGAAGTGACTTCAAGCTAATTGGTTCCCCTACCATTAACTGAATCATCTTCTAGACTTTTCTTGCTCTGGGGCAGGAAATATATCAATGGAATATATCTTCTTTGAGTCCAAAATAAGATTTACAAGTGCCATCTTCCTTACCAATCCTCAAGCTTATGCAATTATTCCAGACAGCTTTATGTAGACTTAGCCACAAAAGAGTAGACATTTTCTGTCTTCCTGACCTTCTATCCAAATTGGGATCGGTGTTAATTGGTTTGTTAGGCCCATTTGAATTCCCTCAGGGATGGTCTCTGATGGTCTGAGGCAGCCTCCCATCCATGATAAGATTTCTCTTGACTAGAGCCCATGTCTCTCATGAATTAGCCTTAGATTGAATCTGTTGAGATGGAATTTGGTCATCAAACATAAGAAATGGCAACCTATGTGTCACATTTTTCCATTTTCCACATTAAAAATGACAACTTTCATGTCTTTTTTTTTTTTGGTTAGAATGCGGATTTATATTATAAAGTCAACAAGATATACAAGTTTTTTACATTAAAAAAAACATGATTGTGGGCACATATAAAAAATCTCCCAATGTATTCTCCACACCATACTTATCCCAACAAGGGAATATCGCCAATATGAGTAATATTGTGCATGGTATCATCCCCCATAGCAACAAACTCCTCATCGGGCATCTCATCCTTGTGAATGAACCACTCACCATGATGAATCATATGATTTGTGGCTCCTAAATCTATGAGCCAATCACTTCGTTGATCCAATCATTACTAAATGAAGGCTCTTGTATGCTACTCATAACACGCTCCATACTAAAGAGGCGACTGCAGTGTAACCAAAAAATGCATTTTGCCCAGGAAAAACATGTAGAAATGTTTCTAGGTGGTGACACGTTTCCAACCACAATGTTGGTAAGGAAAAACATACATTGGCTCAAAGAACCCTAGGTTGGGAGTACTGGAAAGCTAAACTGTGGACAAAGCTTGATGCATTTACAAAGTTGCTTAGACAAGGTCAAATAGATGAGCTTTATTATAAGAGATTCAGGATAGCATTGGGAGAATTCATATCATTGATGGTAGAAGCATGGGGGGAGTCACATATTACACATTACATGGTAATCCTCCTTAGGTTGAAATTTTGTGCTTTAAACTTGAGTCAATTTATATTTCTAATACGATGTTTTTCTTTACAGCATATTCTTTATGCACATGCATTATGGTTTGTGGAGCAATGGGGCCCTCTATCCATTTGGAATACTCAAGGAATGGAGAAATCGCACTACAGGGCAAAGGTAGCCTACTTCAAGAATACAAGGCATGGGGATGGTATCACATGAAGCAATGCACAACACGAAATGTTCGACTCGTTTTATAGATGTCTAGAGGCCAGGACTCTCAAGTGCGACAAGGTAGAGGTCTCTTGAAAGTCTCGCAAAAGCAGTTCAACATGTCAAGAAGACAAGGAGATGTGCTGCTTGGAAGTCCTCATTAGGGAGTTAAGGGGTTGCACTTTGGTTACAACATAGAGTCAGACAAGGGAGGCGTTGGGTCCTAAGAGGACCCCAAATGTAAAATGTTTGACGAATAAAGTTAACACTATTTTGAGTCAATTATAGATTCCAAAATCCACAAATTTGTTTGAAAATTGCACAGTCACATGTGCGACATGGCAGGGCGGAGGGGTGTATGGGTTGGGGGGGGGTGGTGAAGATTAAGCATTACCGAATTGGCAAAAAAGACCAGGGGGGGAGGGGGTTTAATCAAAAAACCCTAATTTAAAAGGGCCTATAAATAAAAACCCTAAAGTGTTTTAAAAAAGACTATATAAAGCAATTCAAAGCCCTAAAATCCCTCATTTCTATGGCACAAGTTAAACAAACTACTAGACCCATTGGACGTCGTTTAGATGCTACCCGCTCTCCTCCTCACAACTCCATGGCCTCCGAACACACTGCGAGCCCTAGTGGCTAACAGGGCAATGATGAGCAAGGATCTAAAGGCGGTTCTCATCATCAGCAGTCCCAACAACGCAAGTCCCCACATCCGACTCTCATAGGGGATCCCAGGGATCTAAGCATGACGAGGGATCCGAGCACGATGAGAGATCCCAGCATGATGAGGATCCAAGCATGATTAGGGAAGTAGAGAGGTTTCCCAAGAGGGACAAAATAGTCCAATCAATCATGATCAATTTCCCCTCCCTCCTCCGTGGGGTCTTGGCATGGAGCATCTAGACAAATCACAAAAGCCAACAACAAGGAAGATTAAGCTAAATACAAGAGCAAACATAGTAGCAAAACATACATAAGTGCAGCTTGAAGATGACCTCCCAAGGATCCTACTCAATTCTCCTCCACATAGCCCGATAGGTGGTTTCTCACCACTACGCAAACTCACTATTCTTTCAGAGACCCCGATATCAGATGCACTGGCAAAGAGAACACATGAGGAGGTGTCAACAATGGAGGTAGACCATGCCTTAATTACAATGAAAGACTACTATGATCAGCAAAGAAAAAAGAACCAAGAATTGCAGAAGCAAGTACACGAGTTACAGAGAGAAAAAGAGGCAACAAAGAGTTTACTTCTCAAATAGACAAAACTTGAGCGCTGGCTAATGCACGTGCAAAGATTGCTGAGATGGCTAAAGAGTACAATAGCTCCAAGGAATAGCAAAACAAATACATAGCAAAATTGACATGGCAGGTCAAAGTACAACAGATGCGAAAGAAGTTCAAAGTGGACAAGCGACCATAGAGCCATTTCCAGAGGCCAGTGCAAGGTCCCCCAAAGACTAAGAGGCACAAGAAATCAGGCATGAAGGCACTTCAAGAGATCCACAAGGTCCAAACAACTATGGACAATCTCATTCCCCGTGCACCCTTCCAGCATGTTGTATGTGAAATAGGAAAGCATTACAAGGATGATGTGAGTTTTACTTCGGGTGCTATGGGAGCAATTTAGGAGGCGACGAAGCAGATGATAGTAGGTCTTTTGGAAGATGCAAACTTATGTGCTATCCATGCCAAAAGAGTAACAGTGATGGAAAAGGACCTTGCATTCACCAAGCGCATCCGCTCTGATCCCTCCCTTAGGCCCTAGATGTTGTTTAGGTTCACTTGGTGTAATCTGAATCATTTTGTAAATCGATGTCCTTTGAGGCCAATTAATAAAAGATATTTTTATGTTCTATTACTGTTCCCATGTTATTATACATGCTATGTGATGTTTCCCATCAATTTATGCAAGTTCAATGTGAATTTGAGTGGTCAAATGTTCTTTTTTCAACGTGGCATAGAAGGGAAAAGTGTTCAGCATCGCGCGGGGAGCCGAGAAAGGTCAAAACCCTCTATGGCACGTATGGAGCCTATTTGACTTGGTCAAACAAGCTAGAGCTATATGTGCCATAGAGGGTTTTGACCTTTTTGGGCTCCTCGTGTGATGTTGAACATTCTCCCCTTTTGTGCCAGGGTGAGCTCCTTGATGGATTGCTAAAAAATGACCATTATAGCACAAAACGTTATCTGATAGCATGCTTTTGAACAGAATAGTGAATGAAAATATTAATGCCAACAACAATTAAAGCTACAAAATACAATGATAGTATAAAAATAACTTTTATAAAAGAACACAAAATGGGATACTGTATAAATAGTATATCTGTATTCATATAGCAAAAGAGTGCAAGTCAAGACCAAAAGCATTAGTAAGATTCAAGCTAAGAAGATAATATGCACATATAATATATAAAAGAGAAGCAGGGGGCACTGGGTTGCATAGGAAGCAGACGTTTAAGTTTGAAAAGGAATGCGATTGTCAAGTGCTAGTTTGCCTTCTTGGGGAGAATCATAGAGAAGGCAAATCATAATGCAAGTGACCTTGGATTTCAATCAATTTGGTGCTATTGTTGTGTAATACATGCCTTGCTAAGGCTCTTCTTGGATTTAAGGCATGATCTTTATGCTAGAATGTTAGTAAGTTCAATCCAACAATGAAATCATGCATTTATGTGGAGTTGTACAAGTAATACCTTGTTTTTTGTTTGCACGTGTACTATATACTCCCATGGGTTAGCTTTTGATTTGCAAGTAGCGAAGCTCATAATTTGCTTCCCAGTGGCGGTGGACTTTATCTCATTGGCCATCCCTTGAACAAGCAAGATCTCAGCCATGTGCTTCAAGTGTGAAAGGTGCAATGAGTAGTTTTCAACCAAACCCCTTTCGGAACCAAATTTCAAGGTATGGCATTGACGGTAGTAGCCATGTCCCTAGCCAGCAATGACAATAGCATTGACATTTTATTAACTAGGTTTAGAGCTAGGAGTCTATTTGGGAATTCAAAGCCTGATATTAGCAATGTTTTAGAGTAGAGAAAAAGGATGTGAAGCCTTATTGTACCGAAAATAGACCCTCTCTTCCACATTTGCATCAGATCACCTTTTACTTTTACTGTTTGTCCTTATTGATGAATTGATTTTCTCTTTGTTGATGACCATAACCTTGAAACTAAACTCATTATTTTTTACGAGAAACGTGTTTCGCGAAACATTTCTAGGTTTTGCTAGGTGTTTCATCTAGAAACAGGTTTAAAATTTGTATTTCATATTAATTATACATCAAACATAAATAATTATCTCTAGATTCTCTCTCTCTCTCTCTGTGTGAAAAGAGCTCTCAGATACACACATACACACTGAGCACACTCAAAAGAGTCAAAAATAGTAGCACTCTGGCACCAGGGGGTTTCACCCAATGCACTGGAGACTTGCTGTGGCCTCTAATTCCCAGCATAAACTAGATGGAGATAGAGTAACTTATCAAGTATATGCAGTTTAGCATGCAAAGTACACACATGTACCTGCTCCAATGGAATCGGTAGAATGGGGTCCCATTTAGGATCCTCTTTGTGATGATCAAGGGGCTTCACTTTGGTTGCAAGAAAGGATGCCATTTTCCCATTATAGGCTTCCCTTTTGCATCTTCTGAGAGTGGGTGCAATACAAGCATGTCCATTTTTCATCTGCGCCCATATCACAACCATACAAGCACATGAGGGTTTCAAATCACCAGCTAGATGCCATTCAACTTGAAATGTTCCATGCCCATCCACTATTAATGTTTGCCTTGCCTCTTGTCTTCAAATAATCGACGAGATGCCAGTTCTCTCCAAAACCCACTTAAATATATCATGGCACTCCTTTGGGGTCTCAAAGGCTGCAAGCCACCATATGTCCTTCTGGACTGAGAAATCTTGCTCGACTTCCTCATCTGCTTGAGCAAACTGCAAGGCGTCGCTCATAATACAAATGCTCACCCTCTCTAGCTTGTGCTCTTTTACCAACTGAGTTTCATCTATTTTTATAACAAATACTAGCTTGCCATGTGTACAATGAAAGAGAAATATAGTAAGGATATAGAAATGAGAAGAAGTAAAGTTGAATGCAAAGAGGGAATTTATCTTACCTTCTTCTATCATCCCATAGAATTTGACCATGGCTCTCTACAAATTCTCTACATCCACGTTAACATTATTGAAAGCATTCATCTCAAATGTTTGGATGCCAGATTTCTTTTTAGTCTTCCAAGTCATTGTGCCACTTACAAAATAGTATCGTCCAAGATTTTCTCTAGCCCATTGGTTTGTTTCTTGATGTGCAAGCCTTACAGACCACGATGTTGGCAATGGCATTGTAGATATCTTATACTTTTCCTCCATAGCAAACTTGAAGATTTTCAAAATAGAGTTGTAAGCTTCATGGCTTACACTAGCAACATCACAAGCTCCAAGCACCTCCTTTGCTTGCACGAGGCCCTTCAAGTCCTTCATTACCTCTCTAGCAACTTGTTCACAAAGCCCTTTTTGTCTAGGGTCCTTCAACACTTCAATGACATATTTTGGCTTTATTAAACTTCTTAGAACATATGAAGGATCCATTGTTTCATCATCCATTTACATTGTTCCCATCACATCCTCCATGAAATTTCTAAAGTAGAGTACAAATGAGTCTTAGTGGAAACAATGCAAAACCACGAATATTTTGGATTAAGAAATTTCATTGAAAAATTGGGGAACTAACCTTGCAGCCTGTACTCTCCTCTTTCGGGCACCACTATTGGTTGGCAATGCATCCATTGATTGCAATTGTCTTTTCCTCTCCTTCAGTCCCAATTTAGATGTTCCCTTCAACTTTTGTACTCGTTCTATCGACTTCTCTCGTTCCTTCTCCACATCACATTGAACTTGGCCATAGATAGATCTTTCCAAATCTTGTTTGCTTTCAGCAAGCTTATGGATTGATTCTTCCAATTCTTGTTGCTCCAAGTCTAGTGCACATGCTTTGTCACTGAGTTTCTTATTTTGCAATTGGAGATCCTGCACACTACTATGCATTGCCACAATAGTAATATTTCCCAAATGTGCAAGTTGTTCTGGTTGGGCTCTCTGCACCTCGCTTGCTTGCATAGCCAATGTCTGAGAATGGTTCAATCAATTGCAATAATCAAACAATCCAACATGTCCATTGCTAACAAACTGAACAACATCATGCACTGTATGAAAAGGAGGACTCTTTTGGGTGTCAATGTCTAAAGGATACAACTTTCCATCCACCCAAAGGTCAAGATGCTTCTTCCCTTGCAATCGAAGACTATGGAGCACACTTTGAGGAGTTCCACTAAATCCCAAACGAAGTGTGCTTGCATATTCTACCTCCAATTGTAAGTTCACATGGTACTTATTGGATATGTCCTCTAATGGTTCCATGAGTACTCAAGGAGAGGTATCAATGATGCAGGCTGAAATGTAGGGGAGAGCAAGCAAAGATGGAGCAGTGAGAGGGAGAGAGTAGCAAGGAAGAGGGAGGAGGAGAAGCACGTCAGGGCAAGAGGAAGAGGAGGAGGAGAGTAGGGGACTAGTGTAGAAGCGAGGGAAGGAGCTACTGTGGAAGGGAGGAGGAGGGGAGAGATGCTATAGGAGGAGGACGAGGGGAAAACTTCTACAAGAGGGAGGAGGAGAGGAGAGGGAGGAGGGCAGATGGAGAAGGAGGGGAGAGGGAGGAGGAGCCAGAAGGAGGAGGAGGAGGAGGGAGGAGGGAGGAGGAGGAGCAATCAGAGGAGGGGAGAGGAGGAGGGAGGGGGAGGGGGAGGGGGAGGGGGAGGGAGGAAGAGGGAGAGGGAGAGGGAGGGGGAGGGAGGGAGGTAGAGAGAGAGGAGGGAGGGGGAGGGACAGGGAGGGAGGGAGGGAGGGAGGGAGGGAGGGAGGGAGATTAAAAATTTGAAATTCAAATTTCAAAAAGTGGCCCCCACCCCTCATTGATGGGGGGAGCGGTGGGCTCTTAACCCACCTAGGTTGGGCTTGTTAGGCCTCTTTGTGACCCTCCAAACCCCTTGCATTAGCCCACTAAGCATTCCCTAATCCATTCCTTATGAGGCCCTTTTGAGACCCCAATTCTCCCCTAATGGTCCTCACTAACTAGTAGTAACTTTTAGTACCAACACAATGGCCAATTTCACCATCATTATTATAAGTGTCCACATCCCAATTAAGCCTATTCAATGCCAACACGATGGTCACTTTTCTCTAGCATAAAAAATTTGTAAGAATATAAAATTATCAATTGAAATATCTAGATTCAATCTCTGCCATCACAATGGTCGATTTCCACCATCATTACCATTAGTGTTCGCATTCTATAATTATTAATCTAATTTTTGTGGACATCATGCAAGATCGATTGTTGTGCCAATTTCACCTATATGGTGGGTGCAATTAGACATGCACCATCAAATACCTTTGCACATTGCAAGCCTTTTCCATAAAATCATTGCACCTCAGAAGCATTTTAAGACCTTGCAAGCATTGCATCCCTCCACCATAGTGGATAGAATTAGAGACACGCTCTACTTGTAAGCCGTTCATCCTCTCTTGCTTACTCCTTTCACTCCTACTCCTCCTTGTAATCCACCTTGGACCACTGGTGGTTACTGCGAGGGTGGGGCATTGAGTATATCTAACAGTTGTCACAATGCAAGGCAAATGCATCATACATAAGGAAATAACAAGTGCAACTGCAAACCCAAGGTAGCTATCAGGAAAAGGAAAAGGAAGCTAAATGGTTGGCTATGGAGGAGAGGTAGATAAGAAAAGAAGCAAAGGAGAAAATTGAGTTCCCAAAGCGACAACCAAAGGACACTCTAACAAAAGTGGAGAATGCAAAGTGGGAGATGTTATCCATGGCAACAACCCTTGACAGACAGAAGACAAAAAAGGATAGCATTTTGAAACAAATTTGCAATATGATAAATATAGTGAGCATTGACAAAGACAATGGCGTGATAGACTGAGTACAAAAGAAGAATAAGGAAGCCAATGCGGCGTTAGGGGATCTACAAGAATCCTTGAAAGGTAGACAAAATGCCCAAGAAACAGATCAGGTAGAGAGAAGCTTTAAGCAAGGTGAAACAGCTACGTATTGGAGGGACATATACCACACTTTAGAGAACTAACCATGTGCCACTTTGCAAGAACCTATTAAGTCTATTGATAATCATTTACCTTATATTGTTGTGGTACATGTAGTCTTTATGTTGTGTCAAATCAATGAAATTTTCCTCTTACATTGTCTCTATGATTAGGTTTGAGGAAAAAATAACCCCTCATCTTGTAGATTGGGGTCCTCCCATGGATAGATCTTGATCAATACCACCCATCCGCTATACGAAAAGGTTTGAGGTCATACATAGGAAATAACAGTGGTGATTTGTTAATACAATAGTATATTAGTGAGTCAGATCTAGGGAAACCACACAAGGAGAAGACAAAGTGAGATGCAAGCAAGCAAGTGTACCCCTAGAGTGTAGTGGGCATATAAGAGATGTGGAGAGACTAGATGGTTTGCCATCTTGGGTGCGGCTGGCTTCTCGTTGCTTAGAGCCACTCACTTTGATGGTAGTGGATCCTCATTGGTTAGACCCACACCACTTTTACCTTACATTAAAATTTACCTTTTCGGCATTAAACTTTAATAAAAAATGGGTTTAAAATACACCATGATGTATGGTTTGGACTTGTGGCTTGGATAATACATAAGCCTTAATATGACAGTTCTTGTTCCCTTACATGTTTATTTGGCAAGGTAGGCTCTAGTAAAACAATTAATTTCTCAATCAAAGTATTGAACTTAGGGTTGCTAATGCTTTTTTATCCATTCATGGTGACACTAGTATTAAAAAATATATATCAATGATTTCATGTCTTTAAAGTTTTGGCATCCTCAAGATTTTGAATCTTTTGAAATTTACACTACCCTTTTGTGTTTTAAAATTTAGGCCTTAATTTACTTCCATATGTATATATAATCTGTAGGTAATAGAATTAGTAAAAACCCATTTGTTGAACTCACATGATAGGGTTACATACGATGACAGTCCTCCCCGGCCATTGCACTACCTTAAAGTAGATCAACCATTTTATCTAGTAAGAATTTGTGTGCCTATTGCATAAGAGATGCTTCCTTGAGGGCCCCCAACATGCAAACCGACATAGTAGATAATCATGAATAGATCTCACTAACCAATGAGAGGGCTGGCAAATATGACAACCTAGTAGCCCAAGTATCACCCCAACCATGGTGATGTATGGAATGCACTTTTAGCATGGTTGATCAACTTTTGGGCACTTAAATTAGAGAAAATTTTAGCTCTTTTAGAGTATTCTTATGATTCCACATAGACTAACACAAAGCAAAAATAATAATGGCACAGAGACACTCATATTTTACATAAGAAACTATAATATCATGTGTGTTTAAGGGCATCTTAAAAATTCCTTAGAACCCAAAAAATGGAATAATTTGCTACAAAGTTCTCACAAAATCATAGTATACTATAAAATGTTTATTACAACAGTCTAAGCAAATTCACCATTAGCACCTAAGGAGAGAATATGAGAAATAAGAACATGTTTGTGTTAATACAAAATTTGTAAACACTACAAAATGTTGGCTGCCTTGGACCCAGTCTACTATATTATTATAGTCTAAGCAAATTCACCATTTGACATGTGTTGAGACTATATGAGAAGAGAGAAACATCTTTATAGTATGACCAAAATTTGTAAATACTATAAAACTTTGGGAGCCTTGCTCCCATTCTACTAAGAAATTTTTATTACAACCATATAAGAAGATTCACCATATGACACGTGTTGAGACAATACGAGAAAAGAGGAACGTGTTTGTATTATTATTTAATTTGTAAATGTTACAAAATTTTGGCAACCTTGCGCACTGTATAATTGGCCGTTTGCATCCCTCAATGCATTACAAAGGAGATCAGACATAAAATAACAAGTTCCATCGCTTCAAGAAGGACAAAATTTAGTGGAGGATCCAGAACGACATATAAGGGATGCAAGGAGAAATTTCTTAGCTCATTGCATATTTGAGCCCATAAACGGTCAACACTATGCTTATGCTTGTAATGAGCATTCTAGTAAGGCATATAATAAAGGAGAAGTTACTTATGACACCTTCAAGAATGTGCCTCAATTCCACTACTATTCTACAAGCATTTGTATCTTCAAAAATGAGAAAAAATATTTGATTGAGTTAGAAATACTTAATCATGACATTCATGCGCTCCGAAAGATCACTTCCACTTCAAAGATCTTGGCCAAAGCTAGGACCATATCGAAAACTTTTAATGCTCCTATGACCAATCTCAAGCGAACTGGTAGTAAAGAGGAAATGCAGAATCTTGTTGACTTTTACACATGCTTGAGTGCAACTATACCAAGGGGAAATAAAGAAAGGACAAAGGTGATGAGAAGTTTTAAGAGACAATAAGGGATAGGTATCAAGACTACACAAGTATACTTTTCTGTAGTGATGAAGTTTTCAATCAGATAAAAGAATTATGTCGCATGTGAGAAGGGAGAAGTCACGTATGAGGCTCCCTCATTTATTACAGACAAGGCAAAGAATAATGAAAAAAAAAGAGACGATGGCTCGGATGTGGAATCTTGTAATAAGAAACTTGCCAAACAAGTACACAAGTATAGCTGCAGAGATATTAATGCCCAAAGAATGGTTTTTTAGAAAAAGGGACAAAGACCATTGCATGGAAGATTGCATCAACTAGCAGGTTAAGTGTGATCAATGTAGTAACGAGCATGATTGAATATTTGTTGACAGAAAAAAGCATTTTAATCAGTCAATTTGATGTTGATCATAATATTGTGAAGGAGATGGCATCATCTTTACTGTTGGCTTAAAAAAAGGCTTGGGCACACAAATAAGTGAAGGTAGAAGAAGATGGGTCAAAAATTACCTCTTCTATGACAAATGACATCCCAAAAAATGTGCATGCTTATGTATAAAAAAACATCAATGAGCACACGCTCAAAAAAGAAAAAATTGAATAGGGGCTTTTATTTCATACATGAGATAATTTTAGAATTTGGAAAGAGTGTAGAGTTTAATAGAGTTTCCTTGAATGACTTCTTACTTGACAACACAACTTGGGAAAGGCCTCATCTTTTCTTTGTCTATGAAATATCCCCAACAATATTCGTCAACTCCTTGACAAAATATTACATACCACTATTGGTAGATTGGAACTATGTAACATTGTCATATTTTCTAATAAAGAAGACAAGGAAGAAATGTCTGCTAACCTAGAAAGGCAATACAGCAGAGAACTTAAGGTTTACAATGGTGTATACTCAAGAAAGAGAGACAAGAGAGAATGTGGTTTCAAAATATAGTCTTAAAAACTTTTTCTTATGCATGAAGAGCCCTCATAATTATCACTTTTTACAGAATAACATAAGAGGGAATGTAAAGAGATTGCAACTAATGCTAGAAGACCATGACACTCCAACTCTCCTCCATTGTAATGCCAGGTCACTATGAAAGGCTAACAAAAAGTACTGATCTTTTAATTAGTATGATGGAATTTTTGCTGCCCCCCGAATGGGAAGTCACCCTGTGTTGGATGGGACATTTGTTTGAAGCTCTTATCAGAAAAGGATATCCTATAAAACTATTGAGAGCAAGGCCTGCTTGGAATACCTTGATACCATGGCTTCTCTCACAATTAATTATGGCAAAAAAATGTCCGATCTCCCAAGAAGAGGATGCTGACATAGAGATGGCTATGTATGATGAGAGCAAGAAAGAGGACCAAAATGATTAAAATGATGGATATGATAGTGAGGATACCAATGACAACGAGGAAGCCGGAGATGAAGGGGATGGATATGAATCTGATCTTGTCTTAGAAGGTTACATAAAAAGACTACGAAGATATCTTGAGGTATGAAACCTTATCCTTAATTTTCTTCATAATTTCTTCAACAGTATTTTATTCAATTATAATTAATACAAAATTTTAAATATCATAAATTTTTATCTATTTATAGGAGGAGGAGGAGGAGGAGGATGAGAAGGACATAGATATAGTAGAGAAAATAAAAAGCTCATCAAATGGGTAGCTCTTTTGATGTCAGGGCTATCATTGGTTAGCAACCTCACATTTTGACATTTGGTAGCGAGGAAGTTACACTCCTCTCCAACCCTTTAAAAGAGGTTAATGACAAAGTCCTGATGGCCATCGTGAGGTTTGATATGAACTTCTCTTGGCTTGATACCTCAATCTTTTGATTCAATCTACTAACATTTTTTAATTTATTGATGCAGTACTTTGCAAGAAGACGATAGATGATGTTTGTACATGGTTACAACATTTAGATTTGGATGGCATGCTAGTCATCTTTATGGCATATTACGAGAAGTAAGTATCATCCCAACTTTTCTTTTACTCTTTCATTTGTAATATAGTGTCAATTAATAATTTTTGTTTAATCCCTTGTGTCAATTAATAATTGTTCTTTATTGGTCATGTAGCTCACATTGGAGCCTGGTAGTATAGGATCTTCATGACAACAATTGTTGGTTTGTCAATTCATTTAGAGGCTTACATGACTTGATGTTAGTCACGTGTTCTTTTAACATATCATTATGGACAAGCATCTAAATATTTACTACAAAATCTTTTGTCTCAACTTATAGTTCTGCACCTGTCACTTCATAATTTGTAGTAGAGTGTTCTCCTACCATCATCATAGCAAAATGTCAACCTTTCTCATGAGCATTATCACACATTATGATTCTTCACATGTCACTTCACACTATCTAGTAGAGCATTCTCTAAATCTTTATTTCAAACCTTCAAATCACTTTATTCGTAATCTTTCACCTCACTCAACCATTATCACACATTATGATTCTTCACATGTCACTTCACATTATCTAGTAGAGCATTCTCTTTATTTCAAATCTTCTTCTCACTTTATTCATAATCTTTCACCTCACTCACTTTTCCCGTAATCTTTAACTTCAATCACATTATTTGTAATTATATTTCATCTCACATTTTGGCTTGCACTCTATAATTCTTAAATTCCTCTCTCTCACATGCCTTACTCTCACACTCTCAGCTCCTTCTTTTGCCATTCTCCTATCCTCATCCTTACTCTCGCTCTTTCGCTTCCTTCGCCTTACTCTCACATTCTCAGTTCCTTCTTTCATGAATCCTTACATTCCTCTCTCATTCCTTCTTCCATATCCCCTTATAGTTTGTGTGTAGACTGTCATTACCATTCAATGATCCTTAGCCTTACTCTTGCATGCCTTACTCTCACACTCTCAGCTCCTTCTTCTACCATTCTTCTATCCTCAGCCTTACTCTTGCTCTTTTGATTGCTTCACCTTACTCTCACACTCTTATTTCCTTCTTCTGCCATTCTCCTTTGCCTTACTCTCATCTTGCTCTTTCACTTCCTTTGCCTTACTCTCACACTCTTAGTTTCTTCTTCTACCATTCTCGTTTGCCTTACTCTCACACTCTGAGTTCCTTCTTCGGCATTTTTTTCCTTCATCTCACAACCTTACTTTCACACTCTTCTTCCATCTCTCCTTACTCCCTCACTTTCTCTTGTTCCTCATTCCATCTTCTCTTAGCTCAAAGCTTCATGGATCTTTTTAAAGTCATCTCCTTAGTGGAGGAAGCCATTAGCAGTAATAAAGATTGGATTGTCGAGAATAAGGCGAGCAGTGAACAAAGAAAGAGACAACGAGCTCCACTAACCTAGGATCAAAAGGAGGATTTTTCTCTTCAGAAGCACCTAGAGAGGGAGGAGAGAGAAAAAATAAGTAGGTCTACTATCGAAATAAATAGTTTAATTTCATATAGTAGAGAACTAGTAGACCTTTTAAGTGAGGTTACTTCTCAAAGCACCATACGGAACTGAGGAAGTGCTATCGAGGAAAAATTTTATAATTCCTTACTTCTATTATGTAGTTTTAAGTACATTTATCATGATGAGATGGTCTCAGCATAGGAATGGGTTGAATCTCGAATAGAAATAGCAAATACTAATGCCTTCTAGTGAGAGGCTTATTATAACTTTTTGAAGGTGTTTGTTAACACCATTACAAATATTATGAGTTTACAATTGCATCTTATCTTCTGGTGTAACTTCATTTGTGTCATGTTCACAAAATCCATTCTAAGCAATGCTGACTCAAACAATTGCCCATGGAATGCCCTAAAAAATTTTGATTGGAGTAAGAGTGGGTTTTTAAAAAATTTATCCAAAAACAGTATCTATAAAAACAATTTATACATTGACAAATCCAAAATTAATGAACTAAATGTTCTTTGTAGGAGCAGGTTCTCGCGTAGCTACTATCAGTGTATTCTTCATTGTTGCTATTGTAGACTCAGACCTTTTAGGGGATCTCCTCTAACTATTGTGGCTAAAGAGGGATGAATTTATCCTTGAGGCAAGCAAGAGAAGGTGGGTTGCTATGCTTCTAACACTTAGGGATCCACATGTGAGTGCTGCCATAATAATATCTTATTGATCCCAACCTTGTTGTGCCTTTGTTGATTATAGCCTCTCACATGTCAAACTTCATTATATCATTGTAATAAAGTGATATATGTTCTTTGTAGAAATACAAGAAGGATTCTTATATAGAGAAAGCCTTTAGAATAGTCAAACCATGTGGGATCCTTTGATCCACATATCATCCAGTGGTAGTCCTTGCTCCACATCTTCACATCATGTAGTCCACATGTGAGGGTGGCTACTTCAATTCTTTCTACACCATACCTTAGCCTCTAATATATGTGCTCATGGCACCATATCTCAACACCTCCCCTTGGTGCCATGATCCATTGGCTACTGCAAGGCGGTCAGATGTGAGTTTACAAATCCATCACCTCCCCTTAGTACATACCCTGCTACTTAAGGTGGTCAAGTGTGGTCTTTACATGTCAATACCTCCCTTGAGTGCTTGCATGACTACTTGTAGGTGGCCAAGTGAGATGGCAAGACCCTTCGGTATGGATGAGGTCTTTGGGACCCTAAGAGTGATGAAGAAGGACTGCACCCCGGGTGCGGATGGTGTTACCACAGAATTCTTTCTATGCTATTGGGATTTACTCTCGATTTACTAGGAGGGGACCTGGTCGATATGCTCAATGTAGCGGTGAAGCGTGGTTATCTCTCTACTTATGTCAATGCATGCCTTATGAAGTTATTCCCGAAGCGACAAAGCAAGATCCGAGTTGGTGATTGGAGACCAATCACCATGCTCAACACATCATACAAGGTGCTGGCCAAGATAATGGCTCTGCGAATCAGCTTTCTCTGCATGCAGGTGGTAGAGGGAGAACAGAGCGGGTTTGTGAAATCCCGTGAAATTTTCAATAACATTCTAAACATTGCCATGGCGATTGACTATGTGGAGAGGCAGAGCCAAAACCTCATGGTTTTCGGTCTAGACCTAGACAAAGATTAGGATAGGTTGAAGTGGGATTTCATCCTGAGAGTGTTCGCCCAACTTGGCTTTGGGGAGAGGTCTAGCTCTAAGCTGTCCACCCTGTTTTGTAACACCATCCTATGCATAAATGGAGGAGTAGTGGGAAGGTTTGATCTTAACATATTAGTCCGCCAAGGGTGTCTGATTGCGCCCCTACTCTTCGCAGTGTGTACCGTGCCCCTAATGCAGATGCTTAAGAAATCCCAATTAGATGGTTAACTCAAAGGAGTGCTGATGCCTTCTGGAGAGCGGCTGTGCATCCAACTATTTGCAGATGATGTTATGGCAGTGTTTCAAGAAGACGAGCAGAGTGTGCAGGAACTACTGCAAGTGATGCAAATGTTCTGCAAGGCTTTTGGATCCGAATGCAGTTGGAACAAAAGCTTTGGGCTTCGAACAAATCCAAATCCCCCCCCAAGGTGGGCACAAGACTTGGCAGTGTTGTCGATCCAACATGGAGAGGTGGTAAGGTACTTAGGAGCCCCAATAGGGATTGGGATCTCAGTGAAGCAGAGATTCTTATGGTTTGCAGAGAAGATTAGACCCAAGCTCAAACCATGGAATGGGTTAAGCCTCGGTTGGAACACTAGATTGTTGCTTCTGAAGTACGTCTTATCTATGTCGGTCACGTATCTGGCTTCATTATGGAATTTCTACAAGAGCCACTAGGTGAGTATTGAGAAGCTCTTCCCTGCATTTTTGTGGGCAGAAGAGGAGGGTAAGAGACATGCATTACAATTTGTGGGATGCCTTGAAAATGCCTAAGTTGCAAGGTGGCCTAGGACTCCTGGATGTGAGACTGAAAAACCTATCCTTAGTCAGAAAATGGATTCCCAGACTGTTTGCGGAGAACACGCCATGGATCCAACTGGTCAAGTGGTTCATAGAGCAAGGCTGCTAGGTTAGAGTAGGCACTTGGAGCTCCCTGAGCCGGTATGAAAGACTCTTCTCAGAGTTCCCTTTGAAAATCATGGGCTCGGATCTAGTGGTGGCCCTTTGCAGAGCATGGAAGCTATGCATTTGAAAGATGATGTGGTGTGGAAGACATGGGTTGAGGGGAGATGGAAGCCTTAATGAAACCATTTAGTGGGGCAAAGCCCTGGCAACAAGGGATGTGCCCTTTGCTAGACTAAATTTGATCACCAAGAAATACTTTTTGAAAAGGTTTAAAGACCTGGGCCCAGATTTGGGATGGAAGAAAGGGGGACTGGATGGCATTGGAAGACATGTGTGCGAGGTTTGCCCTAAATGACAGAGAGGAAACCCTGGTAAGCATGATCCTGGAGCAACTCTCGGACTCTTTGCCCCTGAGTTGTATCGTGACAAACAATGGACTCGGTCTACATTGGTGCGTTAGAAGGACAAAGTTGAGAAAATTAATTGTCAGGAAAATCTACAATGGTCTAATGGAGGGGGGGCTATGCTCAGCGACCCTGAACAAGAAGTGGGGCTTGCCCACTTTGAGGCTTGGTGGAAAGCCCAGCTACAGGATATCTAGAGAGGATGCAGGACAGTGAAGGCGAACTTCCTAATGTGAAAGCTCCTCAATCAGTGGGTGCCGGTCCGTGCGCGGTTGGCTAGGCTCATGGCTATAAGCCACCTCTGTCCGTTCTACGAGAGCGGACCAAAAACAATTAATCATCTCTTCTGGGGATGCCCAGTAGTAGTCAGACTCGTGTGGTTGCAAGTGGCAGCAGCTGGAGTTAGTAATTGTGGGCTCATGCATAGTTTTAAGGTAGGGGGTAACTAGAAAGTTGCCCTGGTGGGAGATTCGTATGGTTTTACCTCCACATTGAAGGCGTGCTGGCCTTATATCAGTGAAATGGTTATTTACTCAGTCTGGACAATAAGGAACAAATTTGCTTTCGACCGTTGGCAGTGGGAATCAAAGATGCCATGGTAATGAATGTGACAAGGGGAGCACTAATTAATGCTACCACCTTGGTCCTAACCCTGTAGTGGGTGAGTGGCTGAAAGAGTTGTCAAGAGTTATCTTGAGGGTGTGTTGGGGTTGATTGCAACATAGGCCACGGGCATTTAGCCCTAATGGTTAGCCCATTTTTGTACTTTTTTCGTTATTGGAGGAAAAACTTTGTTGATGGGTTTTTTAATACCTTTTGAACCTCCCTTGAATGCATGTGATACGTGGAGTTTCTTAGTACGGCACCCCTCAAGGGTGATGTCCAACAATGGGAGGATGCATTTTCTAGGTGACTATGATGAAAGAGAATGAGTCTCTCCATGTTCCAAAGGATAAAAATTGAGAGGCTAGGATCATTTTCATACCAACCCCAACTACCCTTGATAAGTATAGTAAGGATGTTGTTGCCCTTAGGGCAATCCCATGAGGATGGACATAATATGTACTAATGTGTATCGAACAAGATTCTAAAGCCTATTTTTGGAAAAGAGCAATGATTTGGTGGCATCAACATGAATTTGGGATTGCTTTACAACCACCCTTGACAAGTAAAGTAAGGGAATGTTGGCAGGTGCGATGCCATAAAGATGTATATAATTAATATATACATAGTACCAAGAAGCATCTTTTAGGCCAGTGCCATAAAGATGCGTATAATATACACATACCACAAGGAGCATCTTTTAGGCCAAGAGCACTGATTTTTGAGTTTGCTATAGACCTAGGAAGTGCACCCAAATGTATGTAGCCTGAGATGTGGGTTAAAAACACGGGTGTTTTCAATCTAGAAAAATCACAAAATTCGATGTACATAAAAGGGATTTTGATTTTCACAAAATAAAGTTCTATAAAGGAAAAAATATAAAACACCCACGTGAGAGAATATATATTCTCTTATATATGATTATTTGGTAGTGAACCCTTTGTATAGAGATAAAGATTTAAAGATCATTTTATTTTGTCAAAAGAGGATCTAAACTTTATGAGCGATTGCAAGTTAGGCTAAGTTTTTGAAAAGCACTCGTTCAGATCTACTCGAGTGCTCTCTAATACATTCATGTGGCTTTGCTAGATAATCACAATCTAGTATAAATATTAAAAGAAAGCATCATATTTGTTGTTTTGTCTTACTCTATGACTCGGAGAAGCAAGGCCAATATATGCAATAAACAATAGATGTGATGCTAGTTTGCATTTGCAAATGGAAGCTGGCATGGGCATCCTAGTACTGAATGCTATTGGGGTAGTGACTTGATAAGCTCTGAAGTATCTCATCTTCTTCAGTTGCATCATTCAACTTTGCAGAGGTGCAAATACGCTCTTCTTCTTCATCATCAGTTGCAACATTCAACTTGGCAGAGCTCCAAATAGGAGCTTGCTTTGAGTTGCCGAATTGGATGTAACGCAGTTTCTCAGCAACGTCTCTCATGGAAGGCCTGCTATGACCCTCTTCTGACACGCACCTCGCTGCAAGCTCTGCTACATAATTCACGGAGCTCATCTCTGGTGAACCCATCGAGACGTTGAGATGAGAATCTATGACTTTGCCTAAGTCCTCCGTTCTCATTTTCCTTAGACACAGTGAAGCCAGATTGCCCCCCATAGACACCGGAGACAAGGAGGTTATCAGCTCGAACAGCACCACCCCGAAGCTGTAGACATCGCTTTTCTCGGTCAGCTGGAAGGTCTCGAAGTATTGCGGATCTAGATATCCGAATGTGCCCTGCACTGCCGTGGAGACATGCGTCTGATCTGGTGCTAGCAATCGTGATACACCGAAGTCAACAACTTTTGCTACGAACTTTTTGTCGAGGAGGACGTTGGAGGATTTGACATCTCTATGGATGATGGGTGGAGAAGCGGCAGAATGGAGGTAAGCCAGTGCGTCTGCAATTTGGAGGGCAATCTGTAAGCGGATGTCCCAGCTTAAGTAGGTCTCGAATTTACCTTGCAGATGCTCCGACACTGTGCCGTTGGAAACGTATTCATAGACGAGGACGGGAACTTGCGCTTCCAGACAGCAACCGAGCAACCTGACGATGTTCCTGTGGTTGATGCTGGACAAGAGAATGATTTCGTTCACGAATCGATCCGCTTCCCCAGGCTCTTGCACGCGATTGGAGCGCTTGATCGCCACAACCGAGCCGTCCACTAGAGTGCCCTTGTAAACTGTACCATAAGCACCGCTTCCTAGTCTCCTGTTCTCCGAATACTTCAGAGTAGCGTTTTCCAGTTCACTCTCTGTGAAAAGTTTGGGCGTCCAGTTGCTTTTGAGGGAAGGCAGTAGCTGTTGTAACCTGCGGCCACCGTGCAGTTCGAAATGCTTTTGCTTCCTGCGCCTGACTTCTTGTGATCTCAAGAGGGAGAAGAGGAAAAAGGCCAGGATTGCCATAGAGATGCCCGTGGACAATATTGCTGCGAGAAAGCACCCGGGTTATGAGTTATTGGGACCATAGGAGCATCGAAAGCTACATACAGATATTGAGAGACGATCACCTATTATGAGGTTGCGTTGCATGTGAGATTTTGAAGGTGAAAAGAGCGGCGATGCTGGTGCAGGCGCTGGAGCAGGAATGGGGCTACACGCAGTGCCGTTCTTGTAGCCATCTCCCGTGTAACCTTCAGAACAATTGCAGAAATAAGCGGTCTTGTTGAATATGTAATCGATGTCGCCGCATGTGGCGTTCTGCGCGCAGGCATACCCCGTCGTCTTGTTCACAGTAGAGCAATTCTCCGAGGTATTGCCGAGCATGATACCCCATCCAATCTCCATACCGTATTGCCCACTCCCAAAGACGCTAAGGTTGTAGTTTTTGTAACTGTTAGGATTGAAGACGGAGGAGTATCCGCATCTCTGTCCTGTAGGATCAGAGTTAAACGGCCCAGCTCCACCTCCTGTCAGTTGTAGCTGTGTGACTCCCGCAGGAATGCTAGCAATACAGCAAGGTGCCGTGCATACGTTCGCCGTCTCAGCGGAGCTGCATCCTGGCTCACAACTGAAGTCCATTAACGCATGATGCTGCATAGGTTCGAAGGGATCATAAACAGAGCCGATAATGGAACCATTGGAGCCACATCCGAGAACCAGGAAGGCATTGTTACCGGATAAGGCGAAAGGCCCGAGTTGGCGCGTGAGGGTGAAGTTGAGATGTCCGAGTTGGTTGATGTTGCAGGATTCGGCCTTGAGGACCGTGGAATTGATGAGGAGGCTACCGGGAGAGATCTGGAGGAGTGGAAAGTGGCCAGAATCGGTGATGAGAAAGGGGGAGTTGTTGGTGCAGAGGATGCGATAGGCAGGGAGGCCACAGCGAGAGTCTGAGATCCAGAAGGGGTAAGGGATTGCGATGGCTCCACAGCTTCTGTTACAGAAGTGATCAGTCGATGAAGCTGCGTATGAGGCTATGGTTTGGATGGGTAAAACGCAGGTGGCTGCAACAAGGATTGCGAACACCGAGGACGTGCCCATCTCTCTGTGCTCCATCTTTCTCAGACAGGACATCGTGCTCTCGATCGAGGACTTAAATCGTTGCTTCCCTTACTTCATGATGCTCTTCTGAGTCTTCTCAATCTGCAGCTGCAGTTGCCAATCCTTCGGAGGGATTTGTTTGTCTGTCCTACGTATGAAGCTTGCACTCGAGCAATTATATCATTGCTTCCCTTATCTCTTGATGCTTTCTCAATATGCAGCTGTTGCCAATCCTTTGGACTCTGGAGGGATTTTCTTGTATGTCCTATCGCTGAAATCTATATTGTGAGTTCGGAATTCGTCACTCAGCCTATGTCTGCAAAACGCGTTCCTCCATGTCTCTATGGGAGTTCCCGAGCTTTCGACTCTCCAGCAATTAAAACTTTGCCTCCTAATTACTTGACGATGCTCTTCTCAATCTGCAGTCCTTCGCAGGGATTTGCTTGTCTGCCCCATTGCCCAAATCTAAATCGTCTCAACAGACGATGGAGACGATGTTGGTCCAAAGTGTGTTGCTAGTATTGTAAATATTTTTTCAGCGTAGCTACTGCCTGCGCCGAAAGAAAAGGCATATAGTAAAAGAACTTATTTCAAACCGTGATGAAGAATTTAAACATCTTTTGCGTTTGGTCGTGCAACAGAAGTTTTGACTCTTAAGGCAGCCGTGGCTCTTGACAGGGTGATGATCACCAAGAGTCGTGCTTCGTTTGAACGTCGAGACTGAGCACGTAGCAAAATTTCGTGGCAATCTTTTTCATGACGTCGTGGTTGGTGATCCTGAGATGGGGGCTCAGCTGCATGTCGCAATGAGGGAAAATTTACGTAACTGATATTATACAGAGTCATGGTGACGGACGCATGAGCTCTGCTGAAGGCCATTAAATATTGAGCACATGGATTCAAGGTACAGATTTCTTAAACGTAGGTACAGATTTCTAATGTCCAACAGAGCCCCCTCGAGACTAACGAGTCACGAGGATGTAAGTATCTTTCCAATGGAGTAACACCCACATGAAAATCCGTGAGGCACTCGTTCCAGGCCCGGTTCATGTTTTAGGGTCACTCCTCACGAAATCAAAAATTCGAAGCTCTTCCGATTGTCAAGCTCCAGCCGTATATTTCCGCATGAACTAAATTCGAAGCTCTTGCGATTGTCAAGCTCCAGCCATATATTTTGGCGTGAACTAAATTCAAGTTGCTTTTAATAATCTGACTTGAGCTTAGTGGAACGTCTGACCATCTCTAGGGAAACTTGTGTGAGTTGCATACTGCTCCAAACTTGTATGGGGCAGTAGTTCATTGGATGGAAAGAGCAGGTTATTAGCTAATCAGGAGCATTGAAGGCATTCCTCAAAGTCACAAGGAAAAATCTGGAGAAGTAATGGCCCATCCAAAGTGGAGGTGCAAATTTGAGCTCCGGAGAAGTAATGGCCCATCCAAAGTGGAGGTGCAAATTTGAGCTCCAAATTGACATCGGGAGATCTGCTTGCCTCCAAAACTAGCCTCCAACTACGCATGATTTTTTCCATGAGCACAAACGTGTATCATCTAGGGTCATTGTTTGCTTGGGTGTAGCAATTTTTGGTGAGGTTCAGGAATTTTTCGTATATAGGTATCTTGCATGACCCATAACTTATGCATTGCTCAATGGAATTCAGCAAACTTTGTCTTCAAGTTGTAGTACACATTTCAAGCTTGAACATGAGACCAAAAAATTATGGAATTAGGATTTGGAATGAGACCGTTAAAGCATTACAAGTGCTATGTTGCATGTGAGCATGCATCTTGAAGACTATAGGATATAGCAATTGATTCAAAAACATCAAAATTTTATTATATATATACATGCAACCAAGTAATCATTCAAAAGTACACTATGTGAGCTTCACCTCAATCCAAAGATACACCTAAATGAGAACATTAGGCATGGGTTAATGGGCCTCCAATGTTGTGCTAAAGTGATGCACACCCATTTGATGGTACTCTCCATAACTTTTTTTTTATTTGTTGAAAACCAAAACAGATTGAAAATTTGAAATCCAAACTAGTGGGACTACGGTATAGTGGTCTTAAAATATTGATAGTTATTGGTATTGGTATCTAGATTCACCCTTAAATGGAAGAAGTTGAAAATGTGCAATTTATGCATGTGCAAATATCTTATAATAAATTCGACACTTTTTATAATTTTGAATTGTTTCTTTTCCATGCACTTGCTTGTTATATGGCTCATAAGCATGTCAATTTAGGTTATTGCATTTCATAATATACACATCATTAAATCTGAGAGTATGCCCTTTGGCCTATTTGTGTTTTAAAGCATTTTAGGCCACATTGCACTTGTTTGGGATATCCAATTTTGCTGATGTGTATCATTGGAGGGAGAAAAATCGATCGCTAAAAATTTTGCTACTCCCAGAATTTTGAATTTTCAAACCTTCCGCCCATCTAATCTTGGAAGATTAAGTATCTATAACCTGCCCCCGTCCTACAAACACCTTATAACCTGCCCGTACCTCGACGTGACCTTGCACAGACTTTGGTTTGGCATTGTCTTCTTTCGAAGACCGTATTAGGAAAGTGGGAATATCCCAAGTCCCACTTTTTTTACGACTCTCAATTTTGTTCCGAAAAAATAAAAATTTTGAAACATATTTTTCTTAAATTATATGGCATCAATCTAAAAAATTTATGGAAATATACTACATTCATGAGTACATATTAAAGCAAGTAAGACTAATAAGTACTTCACATTGCCAACAATCTATGAAAAATTTGACATCAAATCCTTGATGATTGTCCATATTTTTAATTTCTTTACACTATTATTCAGTTATGCTCTATTATTTTGTAGATATTACATTGAATTTTCTCTCTTTGCATGTGCTTGTATAAAAATTTATGAAAGTGCATAGATTGTATTTGTATTGACAATGATTACATTTAACATGCATATAGAATCATTCTACCTTAGAAATTTATGAAATAATACAAAGAGTATTTTGAAACAAAATTTTCTCAATCAGATGGCATCAACTTTGGTAGTTCATTAAAAAATCGAGAGAGGTATTTTGAAACAAATTGTCCTCAAGCTAGATGGCATCAATCTTTGGAATTTATGAGAAAATGTTGCATTCAAGAGTACATATTAAAGAGAATATGACCAATAAGTGTTTCACATTTTTTACAATTGATGGAAAAGTTGGCTTCAAATCCTTTATCAAGATCAACTTTCAATTGATTATACTCAAATTCACTTGTATTTGCTTGTTTCATGTATGTTACTTTGTAGATATTACTTGAATGCTCTCATTGTTGTATTAAGCACTTCTCTTTTCAAGATCTTTCTTTGCAAACCCTTTTCATTGTTGCCATAAGTCTAAAAATTTCGGTACAAAAAATTTATCATTTCTCTCATTTTTAATTTGATTATCCTATAATTCACCTTTATGTGCTTATTTTGTAGATATTGCATTGAAATTTCTCTCTTTATATGTGCTCATACACAAAATTATGAAAGTTCATAGATTGTGTTTGTATTGACAATGATCTCATTCTACACTCTTGAGCTCCTTTGTCCCCCATGTAGCCCAAGTCCTTTTTTCCTTTATTTATTATTCAAAAATGTCATTTAGAAAACTCTACAACAAGTTATCAAGCATATGATGGGATGTAAAAGCAAAAAACAAAACTAATA
Source organism: Dipteris shenzhenensis (assembly GCF_047967505.1). NCBI lineage: Eukaryota > Viridiplantae > Streptophyta > Polypodiopsida > Gleicheniales > Dipteridaceae > Dipteris > Dipteris shenzhenensis. Next base: position 35,132,449 of record NC_141613.1, on the reverse strand, counting down.
AACAGCAAGTATAGAAGTGGCATGCATATGCCTACAAATCATACTCAATGAATAACTCCTTTGAAGGTTCTTGAATATAAATTGCAAAATGCAATACAAAAATTCGCCTCAAAGGGGCACGAATATATAATGCTCCAAAGCATGAGTACAAGATTTCCCTCATGAAGCCATGAATATATAAGGCCATAACAAGGAATCTCAAAAAGGATATATAAACTCATATTCCATATAACAAGGTAGAGATCCTCATCAACCTCTTCAATTGACATCACTCTCAAATGCCAAGTGCATCTCATTCCTGCCTGCACTACATATACGTCACCCACTCCAAATCCCTTGTCCTCTCTAGAGCTATCAATTGGTTTAAGCTTCATGAAAACAAAAAAGTTTATTAAGTATAGTAGCATTATATAACTTTTAAAAAGCTATTTATACTATGAAAGTAGGAGTGTCCAAAGAATTATCACCAATGCAACTGCAAGGTCTACTCCCTTGCTCTTAAGCTTGTGAAAAAGAGCCTACATATTATGTGCATAAGAATACTTAAACGACAAGATAGATCAAATGACATATATCAAATAACAAATATGTGTGTCTATGTGTGTGTGTGATTGATTATGCTTCATATCACATCTTCATATCTTTTAAATTGACCCAAGGTTGATTTGAATGTGTGTTTGTGTGAGAGAAACAAAGAAAGAAAGAAAGATCTATTAACATCTACAAAAAACCTCATGGGTTTAGGAGGTAAGTACAACATCCAAAAAGTGACTGACTACTTCTGGATAACCAGCGAATTGGGGGAGTGCACAAGGCTTGGCTCCTCCCAAGTTGTTATAGGGATAACTATATCTCTTGTCTCAGAGATTTCACTTGAGTTGTAACCATGTTCTGCACTTTAGAAACTAGTTTTGGTGTTGGTCGACATGCATTATATTTTTATATTACCTCATGGATGACTTCTTACTTTCCACTACCCTCCATATCATGAACTCTCCTTCCTAGAGCTGCAAGCTGAATCTTTAGCTCTCGAGCTTCAAGCTCTAGATAATAGATACATGCTTGGAGAGAGAGAATAATTTTCAAATCACACAAGGTTGATTTAGATACGCTTAGAACATGTGTGTGTGTGTGTGTGTGTGTGTGTGCATGTGTGTGTGTGCGTGTGTGTGTGAGAGAGAGAGAGAGAGTGAGTGAAAAGCTTAAAATCACATATTCATAGTTTTTAAATCTTAGAATGCGTGGTCATCACCACATGATACTTATTTTCAAATCAACCCAATGTCGATTTGTATACTCTTAGAATGTGTGTTTATGCATGTGTGTGTCTGATTATGATTCAGATAACATCTTCCTCACTTTTCAATTCACCCAAGATCATTTTGAGTGTGTGTGTGTGTGTTTGGCGTCAATGATAATGCTTCTTGAATTGAGCCAAGCTTGATTTGCATAGTCAAAATGTGTGTGTGTGTGATCCAAGGTCAATTTGCATACATTTTATATGAGGTCATCACCACATGATGACATGTGTGTCCTTGTTTGTGTGTGTGACTAATCATGCCTCAGATCATGTTATGTGCATCTATGTGTGTGTGAAGATTCTAATCACATCTTCATAGATTTTAAACCAACCCAAGGTTGATTTGCAATGTCTTAGAAGTGTAGTGGTCACCACATGATAACAATTTTTAAATTAATCCAAGGTCGATTTGTATATACTCTTAGAATATGTGTGTCTATGTGTGTGTATGACTGATTATGCTACACATCACATCTTCATAGCTTTTAAAATGATGCCAAAGGTCAATTTAAATGAATGTGTGTGTGTGTGTGAGAGAGAGAGAGAGAGAAGGAGAGAGAGAATGTTCTAATCACATCTTCATAGTTTTTAAATCAACCTGAGGTTGATTTGTAAGTCTTAGAATGTGTGTTCATCACCACACTTAATAGTTTTCAAATCGACCCTAGGTTGATTGATATAGTATTAGAATGTGTCTCTATGCATGTGTGTGTGTGTAGTGTCTAATCATGCTTAAAATCATATCTTCATGGTCTTCAAATCGACCCAAGGTCGATTTGAATGTGCATGCATGCATGTGTGTGTGTGTGTGTGTGTGTGTTTCAAATCGAACCCAATTTGCATACTCTTAAAACGTGTGTGTGTGTGTGTAAAGCTTCGAATCACATCTTCATAGTTTATAAATTGATCCAAGGTCGAATTACAAATCTTAGAATGTGTGGTCATCACCACATGAGAGAAGTTTTCAAATTGACCCAAGGTGGATTTGTATACTTAGAATGTGTGCCTATGGGCGTGCGTGCACGCGCATGTGCGTGTGTGTGTATGTCTCCACATCTTCATAGCTTTTAAATAGACGTAAGGTCAGTTTGCATACTCGTAGAATGCATGTTTGTATGTGTGTGTGTGTGTGTGTGTGTGTGTGTGTGTGTGTGTGTGTGTGTGTGTGTGTGTGTGTGTGTGTGTGTGTGTGTGTGTGTGTGTGTGTGTGTGTCTCATGTATGTGAATCCTTGAATCACATCTTCATAGATTTTAAATCGACCCAAGGTTGATTTTCAATGTCTTGGACTATGTGGCCATCACCACATGATAACTGTTTTCAAATTGGCCCAAAATTGATTCATATACTCTTACAATGTGTATGTCTAGGACTCTGTGTAACTGATTATGCTACACATCACATTCTAAATCAACCGAAGGTCGATTTGCATACTCTTAGAATGTGTGTTTGTGTGTGTGTGAAGATTCAAATCAAATATTCATAGCTTTTAAATCGACCCCAAGTCAATTTGCAATGTCTTAGAATACCTGGTCATCGCCACATGATAATAGTTTTCAAATTGACCCAAGGTCAATTTGTATAGTCTTAGAATGTGTGTCCTTGTTCGTGTGACTAATCATGCCTCAAATCACATCTTCCTAGATTTGAAAAGGACCCAAGGTCAATTTGCACTCTTAGAATGTGTATGTGTGAAGCTTCAAATCACATCTTCATAGTTTTTAAATCGACCCAAGGTTGATTTGCAATGTCTTAAAAAAGTGTGTCCATCACCACACAATAAAAAAATTTAATCGATATAAGGTTAATTTGTATACTCTTAGAATATGTGTCCATGCACATCTTCATAGCTTTTGTGTGCATGAGAGAGAGGGAGAAGGTTCAAATCACATATTCATAGTTTTTAAGTTGACCCAAGGTCGATTCACAACATCTTAGAATTGGTCATCACCACATTATAACAATTTTCAGATCGACCCAAGGTTGATTTTTATACTCTTAGAATGTGTGTCTATGGTTATGTTTCAAATCACATCTTCATAGTCTATAAATCGACCTAAGGCCAATTTACATACTATTAGAATGTGCATGTGTGTGTGTGTATGAACCACATCTTTAGAGTTTTTAAATCGATCCATATGTGTGTTTGTTTACTTTTGATGTTAGCCAAAGGTCACCTTGTAATTAAAAAAACAATTTCTAATCCTTTAAAATGAGAATCAATAATTTTGATTGAGAGTGAGCATGATCTTATAAACAAAAATAAGAATTAAGTCAACTAAACTTACATAAATTATGCTTACATAGAAGTACACTCTTCAAAGTAAAACAAGGCAAATGAGAGATAAAATCAAGTCTTTAGAGTATAATTAAAATATAAATTTAGAATTGAAATTTAAAAAATGCATATTTTTAATTGAAATAATTAAATTAAGAATTAAAAGAATATTTATTGTAAATAAGAAAATATAAATTTGAAATAATAGATTTCAAAGAAATCAAAGAAATTTTAAGTGCAATTTGAAAATTGAATCCTAGACTTTCTATATACAAATTTTTCTAGACATAAGAATTAAATTAAGAAAAATAGATGTAAATTATTTTTGAAAAAAGTTTGAAGTCCAATTTGAAATTTGAATCCAGACTGGAGGTACACATATCCGTATTTCCACACATACGTGTTCTTCTTCAAGTCCATATTTTTGAAATGGTCTGGTTGGAAACAAATAAAGGAAGGGGTTTCCAATGAACTATGCCATTGAAAGAAACTGAACCTTCTGTTAATAAACATTTCATGTTCAATGGACTGATCAAACGTTAATGGGCGAGCCATGAAGAGGGAGAACGAATAGTCTTTCAACAAAAGCTTGGATTTCTTTTTTAAAGTGGTGATGCCTGTGAAATGATCTCAAGGACAAGCAAGGTATGAAATGAAGCAGAGTAGAGCAACAAAGATGATTCAATGTAGGCAATGGCAAGATATGGAGAGGGATGCAAAGAAAATAGTGAGAAGAAGGTACATACCTTCATGGAGGAAGTGGTGGCGCCAAAAAGAAATCCAAAGAGGTAGAGAGACGAACACCCTTGCTTCCAAAAAAGTGCATTTCCTCCTTCGCATCCTTAACTGCTGCTTTTCATCATGCAGAACAAAACTGTGGTGGAAGCTGTGGACTTGCAGATGGCCTGCCCTTTTGACATACCCAATGAGATGTCTATCAATGTTGGTATGTATCTGAGGCTTTGTGGAAAGAAGAATGCCTACTGTTGTTGTTGCTACTTGCCCATGACTCCAAAATTGGACTTGTCCATGAAGGATCACCAAATGTGATAGGTCGAGATCTGCTCCTTAGGTTTGTACCAAAACAAGGGAGGCTCGCCCCTCATCATTCATTATTCCCAACTCTTCTGGGATCATAATCTTTGTGCTGGCAAAGTCTTTTCCATCTTGTGTTCTCGGTGCTGCGTGGTGCATTGTGCTTCTACCGGCATCATAGTGCATGCAAAAATGAAACTGCAAGCTACATTTAAAGTCTACATGGCTTGTTGTTCCCTCTCTTTTATGTAGACCTTGTTTCTTTAAGGGACATTGAGCTCTTTTTGAGCAAACAATAGTTGCCCAAGGCATTGAATAACTCCAAAATGCCTTGCTTGCTTGATCGCAATCTCCACACATAATGGTACATCACCTAATTGGCTATTTGCCTTTAGAATGAGGACGTAGAATTGATCGTCAGCCAAAAGCCGAGATGATAGACAAAATCAAAAAATATTTGCAATACAACATATCAAAGGATGCAGAATGTATGATAGGCTAGGGAAGGAAATGACATAGTCCACACTTCACACTTACCCGGTTAGAATCGAATCCCCATTTCTAAGATCTCATTGATGCAAGAAAATTAACTCCTTCACTAAGCGCCCTTCTTCCTTTGGGTAGCTGAAAAGACTACGGCACTGCTCTTGCTTACTACACACCTCGAATAGTTGTAGCTATTCACTCACCCTTTGAATACATGACTTCCTTGAAGCTCAAAACCCTCAAATCGTTGTTGCTATTATACAGGCTGTCACCACTTATGCTTAGCATTTGGAGGAGGCTGAGGATGGAGATGAGCACCATCATGAGATATTGCATGGAAGGCTTGGTGGTATGGATCTACAGAGGGTGGATGAAGCTTTGGTTGGCATACAAGAAGATAGGATCTCCTTAGGTCGAGTCTTTCCTTTGCACTAGCATCATGTTGATCTTCGTGTTGCCAAAAACAAGCTTTCCCTAGCAGTGGAGATTGAGAAACCAAGAAGAATTCAATCAGATATTGAGAGACTAAGAAGAATTCAACAATCTTGCAGAAATATAAAGAAAAGATGCTCCTCCAAGGGGCATTCGACAAAGCAAGAGGTGCGACACATGTAGGGATAAGGATGAGGCCAAAGCCTCCTTCCTCCATAGCCTACTTGTCAACAAAACTGCGAGGGGGTTAGGGTTCAAAACCTTTTTTTTTTTAAGGTACCCACCCAAGGTCCTACTTAAATCGACCTTCGTTCGATTTTCCTCAAAATTTTCAAATTTTATTTTGCTTCAAGAATCAACACAGATTATAATATTCCATTGTCATCTGAATTCTTTAATACATTGGAGCAAGGTTATTGCAACCTCGTAACTATGACTACCCAACCACATCATGTTCTCTTTGACATTTTTAGAGAGGTCAAGGAAAGGCCTTTGCACTCTCTACAATATCAAAAGGACATGTATAACCAAGGTCTTCTACTCTTAGGCTTCCATTCTAGACATTTTATTTATTGTCTACAATTCTTCTTAGTTATTGTCTACATTCTTCTTAGTGTCTACAATTGTCTCTCATTCAGCTTCACAACAATATGTCCTTTCTCTTCCTTGGTTTCTATATTCCTTCTACTTGCAAAATTTTGTTGCATTGCCTACTTGTATAGAGGAATAATTAGATTCCCAAAAATGTTTCCATGATGCATCATTGCTTGTGGTGTTGTGCCACCATCTTTATCATGTCTTTAACTGTCCATATAGGGAGAATCCTTTTACAATGGGCTATTTCCTATCTATGTTTCATTTTTTATCTCTCAATATTAAAGCCAAACCAAAAAATTGGAGTGTTAGCTACCAAGAATTAGAATGTTAGTAGCTACCGATTTCTAAGTTCATATAAGGGAAAACTATGCATTTTCAGCTCAAGAGTTAACAAGTGTAAATAGGAGCCTAGGATTTGTTGAATATAGTGGTGATCTTTGAATTTTATCTACTTTTCAATGATGTAAAACCCATTGAATGATTGCTACTAGTCTTTCTCCATTTTGGTTGTAAAATGGTCACTTTAAAGGTTCCATAGGCACTTGCAACTAGATCCCTTGATTTCTAATGTGAACATCTAATGGCCCAGCTTGAATGTGAACATCATTTCAGAGCTTGGCATAGGCATTTGCAACTAAATCCCTCGATTTCTAATGTGAACATCTAATGGACTACCTTGAATTTAGAGACTAGGAATTTCATGTGTCTAGTTTGGCTTTAGTTAATGGAAAGCCCTCATGTCCCTTTCTTTCATTATTTTTCTTTTCCTTGTCTTTCTTACTTTCATTTTCTTCTTCCATATCTTTCTTTACGTCTCTTGTAGAAAATCCAACTATGAAAACCTCCACAATAGTCCCATAATTCATGAAACATATGTGCATGCAACATTTCGCAATGAAGCACCTATCATGCAAAGCTTTACATATAAAGTATCTTCATCATGAAAATTGATCACAAGATGATTTGCAAAAGAAACTAGCATGCAAACCAAATCCATGATAGCTCATCTAAAAGCACATGCATTCCTTAACCTCAATCAAGATGGAAACATTTTATAGTCAGAAGAAAACCTAAAAGAAATTGCTAAGATACAAGTGCAACATTGAGAATTTCAATCAAAATCCAATGAACGAAATGTATATAAAAAGAACATTTCTCTTATCCTAAACTAATTTGGAGGGTCCCACATTTGTGAGATTTTCCCAATTTTCCTAATACGGTCTCTTCGGGTAAGTTGTCTTGTATTCTTTGGTTGCCTCACCAACTAGCTTCTCAAATTCTATTCTGGACTGATCATGGCCATGGTGTCAAACCATGGATCACAAGAGAAGCAGATAAAGGCTGTCAGACAAGAAAGCTGAAAAGACTGGTCAAGGCACAAAGAACAGATTATGGGTCAAGGAAAGCAATGGCATGGTATCGAAACGGCAATGGAAGACACTTTTGCAACATTTGCGAAGGGAGAAACAATGAGAAGAAAGAAGACTCCTTGCAGAGTAGTAGCTTAGGAAGTGGTTGTAGATGCACGCATTCGATCATTGCCATTGGAGCAAAGAGCACGAGCTATGGTGTTATGATTGGTGAGAGCATTCGAGGTAGCAACATTAGGCCATTCAGGTGAATACTAGTGTTGAGACTTCACAAGCTTTAGCCTGCACCCTAAAGTGCGTAGAGTAACAACCCTACCAACACCTTGGGAGATGCACGCCCAAGAGGCGATGCTCTCTAAACTAAGAAATGGCCTACAAAATGTGAAAGGTGTGCACAAGTTAGATCAACTAGCTACAAAAGGGCAACATTAGCTGTGTTGGTGTCCCTTGAAACAAAGGAGAAATGGCTTGGGCACACAATGTTAAAAATATTGTCAATCAGAAGGACCAATATGGCTCCAGCAGTTGAACGTAGAGCAGAAGCAATGCACGATTATCCCAATCCAAGAAGTCGATGAGCTTCAGCTGAATGCAAGAAAAGGAGCGACAACCTAAGTGCAGAATTCATTGCTACAGTGATGATGTTTTGGCACGAAAATATGAGAGTTTCTCCAAATAAAAAGAATGTCTGTAAAAAGTGAATGGGATGTAAGGTGTTTGAGGAGCACATCATACACATGCTTGATACAATGCAGGTCAGTGGTGCCTAAACCAACCCGGTGGTTGTTTGTGATTGATCTTTAGGATAGCTTACTTGTTTTATTTCTTAAAATAGGCTTGGTATAAATATGATTGTCCTTAACCAACCACGTGGTTGGAACATTATGCAACCATAGGCTGGTTCAACTCAATCACGAGTTATATGATTGTCCTAAACCAGCCTAGTTAAACAAACATTAGGTGTTGTCCATCCCGGTGGCATGGTTGAGCAAAAATTAACAGTAATATATTTCACAACAAAATAGCAATATATTGTTATTTTACTAAACCAACCAAATAGTTGGAACATCATGCAACCATGGCTGGTTGAGCTTAATCACTAGCTAGGTGATTGTCCTAAACCAGCATGGTTGAACAGACATTAGTTGTTGACCAGCCCGGTGGCATGGTTAAGTAGAACTTAATAGCAATATATTTCGCATCAAAAAATCAATATATTGTTATTTTACTAAACTAGACCAATGGTTAGAATGTCATGTAACCATGGCTACTTCAGCTCAATCACCAGTTATGTGATTGTCCTAAACTAGAATGGTTGAACAGACATTAGTTCTTGACCAGCCTGATGGAAATTATTGTGTTTCGTAGTACTTAAATTTGTTAAATTTAATTTCTTGCTATTCGGGTCATATACTAGACTGGCATCTTAGTTGTCCTCATCCACCGCTCCAAGACACCCCAAGATGTGCTCATGCATGTCTAAATCCAATTTGAAGACACTCTTGCCCTTCTTTCATTGTGACACAAGTTGCATCTAGAAGTTAATAGCTCTTACTAGATGAGAGTACACAAATGTTTGTGGACTCTTATGTAGCACTTCGTAATTGCATCCTCTCTTGGATGTTTTTTTGTACCAAAAAGCTCTAACTACTACATCCCAGTTCTCATAGGTTGTTTCCCAATTATCCTTATATGCTTCCTCAACCTTGTGCTTAGGTTTTAAGCATTGCAACAGAAAGTATGGGTCATCTTCCTCATTCTCCCCAGAGGCAGCAACAACTATAAAGTTATCCCCCTCTTCCAAACAATCAATGAGGTCATTGAAACTCTCCCCAAACTATGGCAAGTCATTGTTTGTCTCGCCATTGTTTCTCACTCCATCTGAACGTAGAGGAAAAACTTTAACTCACTCCCATGTCTTCACAATTTTGCAATCACAATTGTCATGATCCCCTATGACGCATGCACTGCAGAAACAAGAAAGCTTTCTTGTTTTAATCAATTGGTTGTTATAAAATCCCCATATGCTTTGCAGACCATGGTCATAAAGTTGTGAAGCATATATTTTCGGATGGATTGAACCACGTGATCCTTCAATATTGACATTTTCAAATCTCCTCCATTTTAGAGCAACATGGTTGTCTTCCCTCATTTCATTTGGACAGAAATGAAATGTCTTCTTCTTCAGCTTCAGACTACAATGCTTGCATGTGCCACAAATGCATTCAATGCAATGCCACTCAGGGTCTCTTTTTGGACAAACCATTGGCTCCCATAGAGACCTTAGGCTACAAAGCCTACTCTCCCTTACAACACATGATGAGGATCCAGGTGGCCTACAGACTGCACATTCATCCGGGAGAAATGGGCATCGATCCCCATGGAGCAATGATCCAACATGACTAGATCTCAAGTCATTCATAGGTTGCCATGTGTATTTTGCAACAATAAACATTCTTGTCTTTGAGTTTCTTGACGTACCAGGGCTTACAATGCTCAAAGCTCCTCTACCCAGTTGAAATGTAGATTCTGATCCATAAACTTGAGATAAAACTCCATCTGTTGACTCAACATGTGAGAATAGTATAATAGTGAGCCCTCTTTTAAATGGAACAACACTACAGTGGGCCCACTTTTTGCACTACTAAAACAAGACAAAACAAAGTACGTACAAAAATGTGGTCTAATTAAAGTATATAATGAAGCAAAATAATTTTCAACCACCGTGCTAGTTTAGGATAGTCACAATTTCAACTACCAGGTTGGTTTAGGACAATCACAATTTCAATCACCGGGCTGGTTTAGGATATGTTTAGAACAGTCAACCACCGGGCTAGTTTAGGATATATTTAGGACAGTCAACCACCGCCCTGGTTTAGGACACATTTAGGACAATCACAATTTCAACCATCGGGATGGTTTAGGACATTGTCACAATTTCAACCACCAAGCTGGTTTATCCTGATGGTCTCAACTTCACATATTCTAGACAATAACAAGTATATTGCTTTTCATTTCTAAATTTCACAATTAGAAAATAACAATATATTGTATTTCATTTCTGAATTTCACAACAATTTCAGTCAATAACTATTGTTGTGTTGAACCAACATTGGGCTGGTTTAGGACAATCACATTAAGTCCAAGGTACTTTCAGCCAGAAAAGTTTTCGAGATCAGAGGCTAGAGACTAAGTATGGCTACGCTCAAAGGCCATAGAGAAAAGGAGATCACGAGGGCGAAGGGGTGTCATAGGGGTGAACAAGGAATTAGAAGTGGAGGGAAGGAAAAGGGAGACTATGACACATGGGGAAAGGGAGAGGGGGAAGAGAAGCATGTTCATGATAGGAAGAGGAATGTTGAGATGTAGACATCAAGGGAAGTGAACCATACTTTATTGGAAAGAAGGGATGAGAGGGAAATATCAAAATACTAGCTAGGTGGCTTCACAAGAATGAGCGTCTCTCATCAAGGAATAGCCCCTTCCTTTTATAGCCAAAAGAGGGGGTCTCTCCACATTAATGTATCCTCCCACATGCATGGTGTGTGTGGAAAAGTCTTCCATGTGGGCTAGGTGGGTACGCACTCTCAATTGTGTGCGACAACCCTTTGCCTCCATTTTCCGCATAAATCAAGCCCCATATCTCAAGTCTATGATACTCCCTTGGTCTCTTTCCAATTTTATAATAGGTTCAAACCTCTAGGAGGACAAGTGGAGGGTTGGCACAAGGAATCTTGCCACCTCATCCTACTTTCCCCATTATTTAACTAGCTCTCTTTGTCCTTCTATACCTCCCCCACATGGGCCTATCCCATATGGAGGGAATAACTCAATATAATAGCCATCTCCACCCATTTTATATTGCTTCTCCCATGGACTTTGAGCCATATCTCAATTATTGCATCCTAGGTGGAGGGGTGGCACATGGAGGAGCCATGCCACCTTGCATTTTATAATATTACTATTATGGATTATGTACAACACACCTTATGGGTCCTCTTACATGGAAGGGTGGCACATGGTCATGCCTTGCCACCTCAACCTTGGGCCTATGCACACCATATTTGATTATACTATTGCCACATATACAAACACACATGCATATTAATGCCTTTTTCCTTAGACAATTTTATCCATAACAGTTCCCCCCCCCCAGGTAGGGAATGCACCGTATTTCCATGCCTGGGACCATCACGCACAAAAAAAGGCTTGAGGTAGCGCTTGTTGATCACCTTCTTACCATATGGTTCATGCAGCTCCTGAACTTGTATAGATCCATTGCTACGTTCTTTGATGACTTTGTATGGACCAGCCCATAGTGGCAGAAACTTCTTATCCATTTGGTGGTCCAATCTGTTATCAAAGCATAGCACAACATCCCCCTCAGCAAAGTGTCTTACCCATCCCTTGCGAATCTTAGCATCCAATCGGGCCTTTTGTCGATTCTTTTGGATCTCTGTTTGATGTAGTGCAAGGCGTCGGGTCTCATCTAACTTCTCAAGTTGTACCAATCGGGCCTCTACATGTTCATCTTCTATCATCCTCTGTTCCTGCGCCAATCTCAAGGCTGGAATCTCTATCTCAAGTGGTAAAACTGCCTCAGTACCATACACCAACTCAAAAGGGGTGTGACCTATAGATGTTTTATGAGTGATGTTGTAAGCCCACACTGCTTCAATGACCTTCTGATCCCATTGGCTCCTATTCCCTGCGGCCATTTTTCCTATGGTTTTACAGAGGAGGCCATTGGTCCGCTCTGTTTGACCCATGGATGCTGGATAATAGATGCTAGAAGTGTGATGATCAATGCCCATGCAATCCATGAGTAACTCCACTGCTTCATTTAACAATGGACTCCCATGGTCAGAGACTATCTCCATGGGTGTCCCAAACCTTGTGCAGATATGTTCAAATATGAAACTTGAAACTGCCTTGCCATTTGCAGCAGAGAGAGCGATAGCTTCAGCCCACTTAGTGACATACTGAGTGGCTACCAAAAGATACTTCTTTTTGCGGGCAGTCATGGGCAAGGGCCCGACAAAATCTATTCCCCACTTCTGAAACGGATGGATGGACATCACTGGGTGATGTTGCCCGGGACGCAAATCCTTCCTACCAAAGAATTGACATGGTTCACAGGTTTTGCAATACAAAGTGACATCCTTGAACAATGTCGGCCAATAGTATCCAGCATGTAGAATCTTCTTAGCTGTATAGTCACTGGCATAGTGGCCTCCACAAAACCCATCATGATAATGCTTCAATACCTTAGGCACTTCATCTGCATCAATGGCCCGTCTGAGTACCCCATCCATGCCTTGACGGTACAACACCCCATCAAGGAGGGTGTAGCGCCTACTATCTCTGCGGATCTTCTTTCTCTCATAGCTTGTACTTTCTGAAGGAAAGGAGAAAGCGGTCAAAAACTTATATATACCACCATACCAAGGATCCCCAACTTCTATGGCTGCTACCAGGGTTACATCAAGGCACTCCTCTAAATCAATCAAAGCATTCTTCAAGTTGGAACAACCCCCTTTTACAATTTTGAAAGAAAAATCATATTCTTGTAGAACTGCCAACCATTTGGCCAACCGGCCCCTGGGATTTGGTGATTGAAGAACCTGCTTTGCAAGGCCAGTGTCAGTGAGTATAAAGAAGGACCTTCCAGCCACATAATGCTTAAATTTCTCAATGCAAAACACCAAAGACAAGGCATGCTTGTCGGCCTCTGAATAGCATCGCTCAGTGTCGAGCAATTGTCGAGAAGCAAATCGAACGGGATACATGAACCGATCCTCCCCTTGCTGGAGAAGAATACCTGCCAGAGTGTGCTCTCCAAACCCAGGATTGATATAGAAGGTCTTTGACCAGTCTGGATTGCGTAGAATGGGTTCTGAAGCCAGAGCATTCTTGATTTGTGCAAACCCATGATCACAATCCTCATTCCAAGAGAAATCAACCCCATCTTTTAATAGCATATCATGGGCTGTGTCAAAGCAGCATATTGATCAATGAAGCGGCGATAGTATCCTGCTAGATTGACAAATGAGCGTACCTGACGTTTGGTTGTAGGTGGGGAGAGCTTGAGGATGGCTTCTACCTTCTCGGGGTCAGGCTTGATGCCCTCAGATGAGACAACATGTCCCAATAACCTCCCTTGAGTGGCTCCAATGGTGCATTTCTCAGGGTTGAGACTGCCATTTGCATCATTGACCCTTTGGAAGGCCAATCTAACCTTCATGATGTGCTCCTTACGTGATGAGAATATACAAAAATCATCTAAAAACACCTCCAAGAAATCCCCCAAATAAGGAGCAAACACCATCTGCATGAATCTTTGAAAGGTGGCAGGAGCATTGGTGAGGCCAAATGGCATTACTTTGAATGCAAATGTCCCCCAGGGTGTGGCAAATGTGGTTTTAAGCACATCGTCCTCGGCAATTCTGATTTGATAAAACCCAGAGTAACCATCACAGAAAGTATACATCTCATGTCCACTTACCTTCTCAAGAATGAGGTCTTGAAAGGGTAGAGGATGATGATCCCTCTTGGTGGCAGCATTGAGCTTCTTATAGTCGATGCAGACCTGCCACTTGTTGTTTTTCTTTGGGATGACTACCACTGGTGAAACCCATTTAGTATTGTGAACCGGAACAATAAACCCAGCCTCTACAAGCTTCTACAACTCTGAGCGCAAAGCGTCGGTCTGTAGGGGCCCTAATCTCTGATACTTCTGAGCCACAGGCTTTGCATCAGGCTTCAGCTCTATCTTGTGCTCTATGGCAGTCACATGGCGAAGGTGGTGGTAGCTAGTTGCAAAGAGGTCAGGGAAATCTTTGAACATTTCAAGAAACTCATCTTTCTCACCTGGAGTGAGGTCTGGAGAAAGCATTGATTCGAGCTGTTGAGGACTAGCTGTTATCTTTTCTACAGGTGGCAGGGTCGGAGACACCCCCATCATGTAAACTTCCTCCTCTGAGGATTCCTCCCCCCCGTCTGATTCTTCCATGGACTCAGACACTAAAGATGAGAGAGTATCACTGTCATGCTCCTCTTCTTCTTCCGGTTCCATGGCACCAGGTTGCACAAGGATTTTCTCCTTGGAAGCACCAAAAGACATGTGTCCTGTCTTCCAATAGCTGACTGCATCACTTTTTCTCAACCATGGTCTCCCGAGTATGGCAGGGTAACTTCTGCCTGTATCTTCAATGTCCACTACATAGAAATTGACAGTGGTGGTCAGCCCGTTGATAGTGATGGGCAAATCCTCAATGACTCCCATGGTGGCGAGTCGTCGACCATCTGCTACCTTGATTCGAGTGGAGGAACGCCTTGTACATTTCAAATTCAATTTCTTCATGATGCGGGGAACCATGATATTACATGCAGCTCCCCCATCAACACACACATTTTTGACACGGCAATTATCTATGATGACATCTACTGTGTGTGGGTGCCGATCAATTTCTTCAGAGATAGAAGATACCTCTCGTACCTTTCCCTTTTTCTTGCTCTTCCTTGTTGAGAGACCTTGCTGCAGCTCACGTCTCACCTTAGGGCTTAATGCTATTAGTTGAGGGAGTGTGATGCTCAAAGAACGATGAGCAAGGTCTTGAACGACCAAATAGTCCTCTTGCCCTGAGCCGATGGGAAAATCCGAGGGTGACCACTTACTCCTGCGAGATCTTTTAGTCTTCTCTGTTGGTGGGTCTGCCATCTCAGCGTCTGAGGGCTCTGAGAAGGACACCTTCGTCCTGGGGTGGCCCGGTCCATGGTTTGGAGAGGGGTCCGAGGTAGCACGAGTTCTTTTCCCGAGATCAAGGATCTCCACATCAGAATCCTCAGTGCCCGACTCACTTAGAAGATTCACCCTTGGAATATTGGGGCATTCTGTGCGATAATGACCCTTCTGGTGGCACTCGTAGCATACAACATTAGCACGATCTCTTGGAGGGCAGTTGGCTTGATTTCTGATGCCCACCATCTCAAGCCGAAGATCATTCAGGGCCTTGGCTAGGTCATTGACTCCAGGTTCTGTTGCAGGGGGGGCCTCTTTAGTTGGAGGGGCCACGGGAGTAGAGAGGAGGGGGGGCTCGTGGGCGAGGCTAGGGAAATCTTCGAGGCAGAGGATGAGGATATCCACCTTGTTGAGGGTAAGCAGCTAAGGGAGGACCATACATCTGAGGTGGAGGCGGTGGATACATCCCTGAGGGGTGGGGGTATGCCCCTGAGTTAGACCGCCCAGGTTGTTGTTGCAGGAATGGAGGGGGATGCGGAGGGACAATCGTCTTCTTTGAAGCGGGGTCAGAGACTGAACTTTGTCAAACTTTTGAGCAATCTCATGTGCTAGCACCATAGTTTTTGGATTCTCCCATTTAAGCTTGAGGTGGAATTCATCACTCGCTCCTGCTACAAGGTAGCCCAGCACATGCTGAGTCATTCCAGCTCGAAATCCGGCATTGTCCTCCTGTGTGGCAATCAAACGGTCCAGGAGCACGGCCGCTCGATCCACATATCGACGCGCCGTCTCACCTTCTGACTGCTTCAAATTTGCCACCTGCAGGTACACATTCTCTGGCTCCTCTTCTTTGCCGAAATACTCAATCATTGCTGCTGTCAACCTTGGCCAGCTTTGGCGAACATCTTCGGTTTGCTTCTCATACCACACTTGAGCCAAACCTTCTAGAAATGTGGGGAGAACCAATAGCCATCTGTCTTCAGTAAGAAAGTTGAGAGAGACACAACGGCGTTTGAAAGCCACAAGATACTCATTTGGATTTTCTTCTACCCGTCCACAAAACACGAGAATGTCAGCCATGCTTGGAAGATGGGAAAGAGGGGCTTATCTATGGACAAACAATAGTAAGAGGAAGCTTGAACTGAAAATCGGGTGAAGACACATCCAAAAAGCACACATAGGCAGGGTAAGGTGTGACTGGTGTAGTGTGAAATATTACACGAGAAGAATCTTCAGCATAGAATAGCACATAGACAATCTTAAAAGGACCAATCCTCATGATATCACTTTGATCATTACACGCGAGGGTTAGAGGTGCGGCGTTGCATGAGGTTGTTCATCAAGGCAAACAAGAATGCCATGACAAATGTCAACAGTTGGAGAGCTTGCACATCACCTTCAGCTTCTTCCAGTTCTTGTAGTCGCCATTCTATTTCTTCAAGGGGTGTGCGGTCTGGCATCCTTCTTTTGAGCAATGTCCTTGAGAACCCTCCTGATGGTCTGCCGAAGTCGGTGAACTCGTATCAAGTAGGCCCAACACTTAGTTTCATGATGACCACAACCTTTGCATTCCTTACAAATGATTACCCTCCTTCATGGCTTGTGGCTTTGTTGGGGTGGCGCTTCCACTCGCGTCATGCGTGATTGAAATACAAGCTTCACGTGCCAAGAAATCAGCAACAAGATTTCGAGCTCGAGGGATATGCTGAATTTTTACCTCTTCAAATTGGTTGCAAAGTTCCAAAGCTTGTTGATGTCGTGGAACCAAGCCTTTGCTCCGCACGTTCCACCTTCCACTAACTTGTTCACACACTAGTTGAGAATCTCCTTGCACCTCCAATTGCTTGGCATGATGTTCTTGTGCCTTTTGTAGCCCAAAAATGAGCGCCGAGTACTCAGCTTGATTGCAAGTACTTGCGGGCGAAGACTTGCTGTAACAAAACTCCTCACCACCCGGTGAAGTGAGCTTCACACCCACGCCAGCCGCCTTGGTCGAAGGTTTGTAAGCTCCATCAAATTGAAGAATCCAAGATGTCATCACACCAAGACGAGAATTCGGACATCCCAAGTTTCTCGGTAGTCCAAGATAGGTAGGAGGAGAGGGTGGGGAGAATTCAACACTTGAGCCAAACGTTCAGCACCAAATAAACTTGCAATTCTTTGTTGATAGTTTATCTTAAGCCCAAAAAGAATTACAATTTGAAGCTCGAAATGAGGCACAAAAGGCTGATTAGGTAAAAATGGATTCCTTGGTCGAAACATTACCAACCATAGCCAAGGCCTAGAAACCTTTGTAATGAGATTGTGAATAAACCATTCAGGACGAGCTTTTCCACAGGAATCAACAAGCAGATGCGCCAAATCTCCCCCCAAGCTTGGGGAGCATCCCACCCTTCGAAGAAGGAAACCGTTTTGATTACCTCTGAAGCAGCAAGTAGTTCGATCACCGCACAATGAGTAGAAGTAAAGTCAAAATCCTCCCAGCGTATCAGTAGTTCGTCACCCTGAATCATCCATGGTTTGTCATTCCATCCATCATCACCATCAATAATGCACTAGACAATCAGCCGTTGAAGGTCGACATGAAGATCAAGGAAGACATCTCGTGCATTGGTAGCCGTAAGGTGCGGAGGAACAGGCACCAATTCCTTAAATGCATCGAGAAGTGACATAAATGTCCACCCTTCTCGTGAGGCGTGCGTCCGTGAAGTGAGCTTGGAGAAGTTCTGAATTGGCGATCTAGCGAGAGAAGTGGATAGAGAACAGAAAATGAAATATTTTTGCTTTTTACAACAAGAGCAAACTCCTTACGGTTAGAGAGTTACAGCTCCCGCGATTTCAATATATGAACAAAAATCATTACAGTTTTACCACTTCCAACTTGTTGGCCCAATGGTAAGACTTTCTTTTGTGAAGGGGGAGGTCTTGGGTTCCAATCCTACTCTTTAATAAAAAGAGAGGAGAGGAGAGGAGAAGGAGAAGAGAAAGAGAAAGAGAAGAAGAAGAAGAGAAGAGATAGGTTGCAGGGGCTTACAGAAAACAGTCCGCGGCCAGAGCAGCAGTCCAGGGAACTGTCGCACAGAAAACTGTCCGCAACCAGAAGTCGTGGCAGTCCAGAGAACTGAAGCGCAGAAAACTGTCCGCAACAGTCCAGAGAACTGTCGCGCAGGAGACGCACGAATCGAATGCACGCGCAGTAGCTTAGAAAGAGCATAGATGGTATAGTTTTGTTGATGTAACCCGTACGAATAGAAGATTCGCCACTAGCCGTGGAGACCTGGGCTCAAATCCCAGCAGCCACACCAAAACTTTTAGCTGGAAAAGTTTTCGAGATCAGAGGCTAGAGACTAAGTATGGCTACGCTCAAAGGCCATAGAGAAAAGGAGATCACGAGGGCGAAGGGGTGTCATAGGGGTGAACAAGGAATTAGAAGTGGAGGGAAGGAAAAGGGAGACAATGACACATGGGGAAAGGGAGAGGGGGAAGAGAAGCATGTTCATGATAGGAAGAGGAATGTTGAGATGTAGACATCAAGGGAAGTGAACCATACTTTATTGGAAAGAAGGGATGAGAGGGAAATATCAAAATACTAGCTAGGTGGCTTTACAAGAATGAGCGTGTCTCATCAAGGAATAGCCCCTTCCTTTTATAGCCAAAAGAGGGGGTCTCTCCACATTAATGTATCCTCCCACTGCATGGTGTGTGTGGAAAAGTCTTCCATGTGGGCTAGGTGGGTACGCACTCTCAATTGTGTGCGACAACCCTTTGCCTCCATTTTCCGCATAAATCAAGCCCCATATCTCAAGTCTATGATACTCCCTTGGTCTCTTTCCAATTTTATAATAGGTTCAAACCTCTAGGAGGACAAGTGGAGGGTTGGCACAAGGAATCTTGCCACCTCATCCTACTTTCCCCATTATTTAACTAGCTCTCTTTGTCCTTCTATACCTCCCCCACATGGGCCTATCCCATATGGAGGGAATAACTCAATATAATAGCCATCTCCACCCATTTTATATTGCTTCTCCCATGGACTTTGAGCCATATCTCAATTATTGCATCCTAGGTGGAGGGGTGGCACATGGAGGAGCCATGCCACCTTGCATTTTATAATATTACTATTATGGATTATGTACAACACACCTTATGGGTCCTCTTACATGGAAGGGTGGCACATGGTCATGCCTTGCCACCTCAACCTTGGGCCCTATGCACACCATATTTGATTATACTATTGCCACATATACAAACACACATACATATTAATGCCTTTTTCCTTAGACAATTTTATCCATAACAGTACTAAGAAAATATAGTCTCATTTCAAGAAAACAATATTCCACTTATCCTAGAAAATGAAAAATATATTTGAGACTACGATTCTTTTACCAAATCCCAAACTAGCCACTGCACGGTAAATCCCATGCTTCTTTTTAGTATATCCCAATCAACTGAGCCCACTAGTTTTATTAAATTGTTTTTGTAAATACCAAATGATAAATCCCATGCTTGTTTTTAGTATATCCCAAACAACCATCGCGTTGGTTTTATTAAATCCCATAACGAATCCACAAATCCATTCATCTTGTAATAATAGAAGCAAACCACTACACTAGTGGCTGTAAATATCTTAGTGTGCAACCAACCACCATGCTAGCGACCACTTATCCTACACTACTGCCGTGTTATCCTAAAATTTGTTGCACGGTGCTATACTAAAACAATCCCCTTTGGATTGGTTACCTTTACCTGTCAGATTTCAACCACCAGGCTACTTTAAACATTTAAGTATTAACATGGAAGCAGCTCAACACAAAATCAGGTATTACGAGCACTAAAGATTATGGATGATGGCAGCAGTCTGAGAAAGTCCACAAGTCTAAGAAATGCCAACGAGATTTTTACTTTTTTAAAAATACGATGATATTTTGTGGCTCAAGGAAATTCCAAACTCCCAACTATCTTATCAACCTCTGTATGGCAAGAATCTCCAGCTCTTTAGGCCAGTCTGATGAACTATCATAGACCTCATTACACACTTGGACCACCAACTGCTTGCTTGCCTCTACTGACTTATATGCCCATAGAAACTCCTCCTTTCACTCAAGGTCCTCTTCATCTTGGTGTTGGCACTCTATACAACTTTGCGCCACCATCATGTCTTGCCAAAAGAAACGTACATCATGAGCTTGACAAGTACTTTAAAGGAGTAGGAAAACTGATAGCCAAGCAATTGTGAAGCATCGTCTTTTCCAACTCTAAGTCATATAGGCAATTGTGAAGCATGTCCTCCCTATAGCTATTTTCCTCCCTTTTCTCCAAGTCTGTTTCTGTGAGGAGGTCATCCAAGATTGTTCTCAAATAGAACATAAGCATTCCAAATTCTTTTGGGTATGCCATAGATGTGCAGTAGGTGGATCGGTGTCCAGAAGTTTGGGGCTAGATTTGATAATTGTCTCTTAGTTGTGTCTGCACTGCACTTAAATAGGGAGAAATCTTTCGTCTCACATTAGTTGTCTACTCGAAATCTTTCATCTCACATTAGTTGTCTAATTGAAATCTTCCGTCTCACATTAGTTGTTTAATTAAAAGCTTTCATCTCACATTATGGTCCTTGGCCTATCAAAAGACACTATCTAGTGACATAGCTAAGAAAACATCACTTTAGTCACTTTGGAAATATTATAATATTTCATATATACACATATATATATATATATATATATATATATATATAAAAATAGCACTTACATTGAGAAATATGAAATCCCATAACTAATCCACAATTCCTAAACGAATGAATCATATGCCATTCATCTTATCTTGTAATAATAATAATAGAAGCAAACCACCACACTAGTGGTAGTTATATTCCTAGTGTGCAACCAACCACCATGCTAATGACCAACCACCGCGCTGGTGGCAATTATATTCCTAGTGTGCAATCAACCACCGTGCTAACGACCAACCACCGCAATAGAAGCAAACCACCGTGCTGGTGGGGGTTAATTTTTGGGTGTATCCATTTTTGGCTGTAGCGATTGGCTATTCCAAACCAAACATTGACCCACGTAATAATAGAAGCAAACCACCACCCTAGTGTTATCCTAAAACAGATACATTGCCCAAGTAAACTCAAGAGAAAACTAATAATTCAAGAGATTACACACAAATTACATAGATTACTTCTCAAAGACTCCTTTCCTTCAGATTACATCTCAAGGACTCCTTTCCTTGAGAGGGCTGGTTCCACATTGCTTTGAGAAGGTCTCCTTTTTGAGCTCCTTGATTGCAGGCTCAGCCCTCCTTGCTCCTTTCACGAAGGGGGCTGGGACCCAGACCCCTCCCTTCATGTCGCTTCCTCTTTCCTTGACTTGAGCTTCTTGATTGCAAGCTTAGCCCTTCTTGCTCCTTTCCTGAAGGGGGCAAGTTCCTCCCTTCATGATCCTATTCCTCATAGTCAGAGACTTGAGCTTGGCCTTCTTCATTTTGAGCTCCTTGTCTTTTGCATTTTTTGCCCAAATGGCAAATTAAGCTGCAGCATCTACTTTCTCATCGTAGGTAGCTGTATAGCAAGTAGGCACATTTGATATGACCTAGGCAATTGCAAATTACATTCTCTACATAGCGATCTTGCATTCACAAACACCCCAAAGCAAAAAATGTGCACAGGGTGGTAGCTGGCCATCGGGGATCATAGAGTCATCTATGATGGGGGAATGGCATACCCTGCATTTCGGACCCTGCTGCATAGCAAGATAGGTTTACTCTTTTCAAGAACAACATGATATGCAAAGTGCACAGTGGCACAACAAGTAGATAACCATTTTGGTGCATATTACCTATAGCCATCTACCAAATTCACTGACTAATACTAATCTTCTCAATAGACTCTAAGAAGTGCAAAAAAGTCTAGCTCACATACTATTTCTACATTTCAAAGGACAGAGAACATGACACATTGTTTGTCTAGCATGCTTTTCTATTGTATTAGGATTAGTTTACCACATACAATCTCCAAGTAAAGGAAACAATAAAATTTAAATCATCCTATGGATTCTACTTTACCATCAAGCCTCCTAAAACAAAGTGACCTAAAAGTCCATCATGTTGCTCTTGTAAAGCACTGAAATAAATTTTTGCCCTTAATAGTCTCGATCTCCTAATAGCCATCATGTATTAGATAGCATCAAGGCTCTTTGAATTTGTAATCCTATCTTCCATTTTTATAGGGCATAGCCATGAGAGCGTTGATCCAATGATCCTCTAGGAATAAGAAGCCCTGGAGTATCTAAGCCAAGCAACACCCCAAGATGGATAGCTCTTGTTTCCCTCTTAAACTAAAATTCAAAAGCATTTCACCATGTCTACCTTGCACCATTTATGCCTCATTTAAGCATTCCTTCATCTCCTCCACTCTTTGTTCACTTCGTGCAACAACTTCATCTGATTCCATCAACATCTCTTGAAGCTACTAAAATTGCTCAAAAACATCAACATGGTCCGTTTCCAAGACAATTTAAAATTTGTAGTTATAATGCCATTCAAGAAATCACGGTTAAAATTTTCAAATTGCTAGTTTGATTGCCATTGAATTAGGCTTCCCAAACCATTATTAGTCTTTGGTAACTCAAAATTTCTCCCATCCTAACCATCTAACTCACATGTCATGGGCTCACAGTCAAGAAATGTTCTCTAGTGGCAAAAGTGATGGTTTACACTAGGCTAGGTGACTAGCAAAGTGGGCATTGGCTAGAATATTTAAGTGGGACTTTGCATGTGCCTCCCCTCATCTTTAGAGTTCTTGTCCATAGCTCCACCCTCCTCACCCCTCACCTTGATACATAAGTTCATCCCAACAAGGTCATCAAGGTGGTATCAGTATTGGGAGTGACGAAAGTCTTGAGATGGCAAAATCCCAAGGAGGATTGTGTAGTTTCATTTAAGGGGATGCTAGTAGCAAAAGTGATGACCATCCTAAAATGGTAAAATCCAAGGGGGATTGTGTGATCATAGTAGTGAGAGGTACCTAGAGTCATATGAGCAAACATATAGAACAAAGCAAAAAGGAGTGAGTTGACGAAAGGGAGGGTGGCAAGATCCCACACCCATCTTTAAAAAAGGCCCCCATTGGGAGAAACAAATCACTGCACCCAAGAAAATCCATCCCATTCCCTCATCCATGCTCTCAAAGCCCTATTTCATGCTCTTAAAGCCTCCTTTTCCTCCCCTATGATGAATCTTCTATTATGACCCTTGCAGCTCCTTCTACAAATCCCAACAAAGCAGCGGGGGTGGGTCTACCCTGTTGCCCAAGCTCTGTCCAAGTCATGGAAACAATGTTTGCCTTGGCTGATCATCCTACAACACTCAACTAGCAGTAGCCATGATTGGAGGAGTTGTAGGATGGGGAGCCAAGCCAAACATGTTCTATAAGTAATGATCCCTATTTTTTTGACCAAGGAACCATTGGCACCAATAGCGTACCTGAGCACATGAAGAACCAAGGAGGAACCAAGCGGGCCATCCTATGTTGGAAAATGGACCGTAATAGGTATCTAAGCACATGAACCACCAAGCGGGCCCTCCTATTGTGGAAAATGGAACACCAATAGGTACCTAAGCACATGAAGCACCACACAGGGCCTCTTACTGTGGAAAGTGGACTGTGATGCTAGGTGGCAAAAGCATTTACCATGGCAAGTGCCACAACACAAAGAACGAATGATGGGTCATTCCTTCCTTTCTAAGACCTATCATTCCTTCTTTGCAGATTGCTTCATGAATAATTCAAATACAATTCTCTAGCTATGGGAAAAGCAAGCAGCATAAACACTGACTAACATTCAAGCAATCACCATAGCAAGTGTCATCAATGAATAGGACCAAAGGTGTCATTGGATTCTTTTGAGTGAGAGGATTCAATTGAGTGGGACCAAAAAGTCCATAGCTAGCTTAGTATAAAAGGCTACTTGTGTGTGGACTGCTATCTACACAATGTTTTAATCTAGTCTTTTAGCTTCATGTAATTGAAGAAAACCATTTCCACAAACATCTCTCTCTCTCTCTCTCTCTCTCTCTCTCTCTCTCTCTCTCTCTCTCTCTCTCTCTCTCTCTCTCTCTCTCTCTCTCCCTCCCTCCCTCCCTCCCTCCCTCCTGTTGAGATATCAAGCTCTACCCCCGATATATCTCCTGGATGACTATCATTTATGTCACCGCCTATGATAGTTGTACTCGTGGTGTAGTTAGACTACCACGTATGTTTTTGGTTTGGGTTCACATATGAACCACGTATTCTAGGTTTTGACATATAGGGTATTTCCCTCTTCTATTGTATTGTTGTTGTGTGCAAAAGTGAAGAAAGGCTTCACCCTCCAACCTTGTGTCCTCTCTCTTTTGTGTGATGTGAAGAAAGCTGAACTTGAGTCTCCTATCTCTCTCCCTCATTCTTTACATGGTATCAGAGCCTTGTTTGTGGTAAGGAGCTCAAGAAAGCAAGCCAAGTTTGTGGTGTCCTGGTAAGAGGACCATGTAGCTTTCCTATTTCGAGTTTGGGAGCAAATCTCTGCAGGTAGCACAGCCAAAAGTGCAGGAGTGCACTGTCTCAGATTGAGAGGCCCTTCGCGGTGTGGCGAGAGCGCAGCACATGCTGCGGGATATGGCGAAGCCCTTGGTGACTTTATTTTTTTGATTTGAGGCCGTTTCGGGGCCCGTTTTGAAGGCGGAAGTTCTTCGCAGGCACTCAGAAAAAGGCCCTGTTTTTCGCTGTGCGACCACTGCGCGGCTAGTCGGTGGAAAAGTGCCACAGAAATTGCATCGTATGCCTGTGTGCAGAGATATTGGGAGTTGTAGATTCATGCCTGTTGCCTGTTGATGCAAAATCGTCACTAGGAAGTGACTGTGTGGTGAAATACCACTTTCGTCAGTGTTGCAGATCTGCTCCTGTGAGGCTTTTTGCAGAAGTTTTGCTATTTGCCCTTATGAGGCATTTGCTGTGTTTACAGGTTGCTGTTGCAATTCGTGATTTGTAAAATGTCTGAGAATCTGTCTACCATTGTCAGTGAGAAGCTTGACAAGAACAACTTCCAAGCATGGAAGTTCAGGATGACAAACTTCCTTATGGGAAAGGGAGTTTGGGAGTACATCAGTGGTGAAACTGCAGAACCAGTGTTGGGTGCTGCTCCCACTCCTGCTGAATTGAAGGCCTTTAAAGAATGGCATGAAAAAGCTAGAAAATGCTTGTATTGGCTGTCCGTTAGCATTTCAGATTCTATGATTGTGCATATACAGGATGTAGAGACACCTAAGGAGGCATGGGATACATTGGTGAAGCTGTATAGCACAAATACCAAAGCACGAAAGATGCAGCTAAAGCAGGAGTTGCACAATGTGCAAAGGAAAAATATGAATATAAATGAGTATTCCTTGAAGGTGAAAGGCCTTGCAGATTCTCTTGCCTCCATTGGAGCACCTGTTGATGATGAGGACTTAGTGTCCTTGACCTTGAATGGTCTTGGGAAAGATTATGCACAGTTTCGGACATCCATTGGAGTCCGTGAAACATTTCCTGATTTTCAGGAACTTATTGCTCTCTTGCTGAGTGAAGAGCAAAGGAATGGTGGTTCAGCCACCTCAACTTCTCAAGAGACTGCTTTCTACTCGAATACAGGTAGAGGCAGGGGTAGAGGAAGAGGCCGTTTTGGTGGCCGTGCAGGAAATCAGAACCAGCAGCAACAACAGGAAAACCAGTCCTATGGAGGAGGACGTGGTAGTTCTAGAGGCAGGGGGAGCCAAAGAGGCCGTGGTTCATGGCAAAGGAACCAACAAGTAAATAGCAGCACAGAATGCTATTATTGTGGAAAGCCTGGACACAAGGAGAATACATGCTATAAAAAGCAGAATGACATCAAAAGTGGGAAGTTGTAGCAAAGCAACTATGCATCATCAAGTGGGCATGGTGACGACAGAAATGAGCACCTTTTTGTGATGCAGCATATGGTTAACTCCATGTCAGGAGATGCTGCAGCTTGCAATGATGTTTGGTATGTTGATTCAGGTGCCTCTAACCACATGACCAGTCATGGTGAGTGGTTTCATGATGTTAGAAATTTGGATAAGCCAGGTTATGTTGAAACAGGTGATGATACTGCGCACCCAATTACGCAGGTTGGTAAAGTGCCATTGGCTATGCAGGATGGCAAAACGAAGTACTTGGCAGATGTACATCATGTTCCAAAAATCACTAAGAACCTAGTTTCACTTGGCCAGATGGTTGAGCAAGGTCTGCAGGTTAGATTTAATCCTGATGGATGCTTCGTTGAGGACTTGAAAAATAAGTGCCGCTTGGTTGCGAAAGGCAACAAAAATGGCAGAATGTTCACCTTGGATGTTGATATGCCTGAGGTGAAAGCTGCTATGTTTGCGCATGGGAGAGGTGTCATTGCAGATATTGAGATATGGCACAAGCGCATTGGGCATGTGAATATACAAAGGCTGAAATCTATGCAAACGAAAAACATTGTTGCAGGTTTGTCTAAATTCAGAGTTGAGGGAATGCAAAAGGTATGTGAAGCATGCCAAATGGGTAAGCAGGCCAGACATGCATTTCCCAAAAATGCTAAGGTGAGCAGAAGACCTTTGGAAGTGATTCATTCAGATGTTTGGACAACCAAAGCTGCTTCTATTGGTGGATGCCATTATTATGTGACGTTTATTGATGACTACACTAGGAAGGTGTGGATTTATTTTATGAAGCACAAAAGTGAAGTGTTCAGCCATTTCAAGGCTTTTAAGGCCATGGTTGAAAAAGAGAAAGGTGTGCATATTAAAGTGCTAAGATCTGATGGAGGGGGAGAGTACTTTTCAGAAGAATTTTGTGAATATCTGAAAGAACAGGGAATTCAAAGGAAGTACTCATGCAGGTCTACCCCTCAGCAGAATGGGGTTGCAGAAAGGAAGAACAGGCATATTGCAGAAGTAGGACGGGCGATCCTAAATGAGAAAAACATGCCTGATTATTTTTGGGCTGAAGCAGTAGCAACTGCTGTTTATATTATGAACAGAACCCCCACTGCAGCTGTCCATGGCATGACGCCTGAAGAAATGTATACAGGCCAAAAACCAGATATTTCTCACTTGAAGGTATTTGGTTGCATAGCTTATGTTCATGTTCCTGATGAGAAGAGAACAAAGCTGGATCCAAAGGCAGAAAAATGCATCTTTATTGGATATGCTCTGCACCAGAAAGGGTATCGCTGTTATAACCCTTCCACCCGCAAAATGCAAGTGAGCAGAGATGTTGTTTTTTATGAAATGAGCAGCTGGTATGCACCAACTGTTATGGTAGGAGATGCAGATGCAGGAAATGGGAATGCTGCAATAAATACAGAGCAGCAATCTCAAGCCTTGAGTGGACCCAGAGAGTCCTCTACTAGTGGATCTAATGCATGGACAGGGAGATTGAGATCTAGTGAATCGTCACATGGCAGTCCTGATAGTGTTGTGCAGGTATCACATAAAGGAAAAGAAAAAGTGGACCATGCTCCAGTGTTTGATGTGTCTGCTGGTAGCTCTCATGTTGATGGAGAGTCAAGTGGCTCTGAAATGAGCCTTGATGAGGAACTTGGGATTCCCTCTGTTGTTACACCTGGTGCAAGGAAAAGCAGGCATGATTTAAAGACTCCTGCAACTGATCCAGTTGTACGGAGGTCCACTCGTATTAAGTATCCAGTTGATAGGCTGAGATATGATGGGTATACAGCACATCACTATGCTTATATGATGGTCAAGGTTCTAGAGGAGCCAGAGCCCACATGTTTTGAGGATGCAGCAGGGCATAAAAATTGGGAAGCAGCTATGGATGAAGAGATGGCTGCCTTGGATGCAAACCACACTTGGGATTTGATGCCTTTGCCTCATGATAAGAAGGCTATTGGCTGCAAGTGGGTTTACAAAGTAAAGCACAATGCTGATGGGTCTGTTAGCAGGTACAAGGCAAGATTGGTTGCCAAAGGTTTTGCACAGACATATGGAATTGACTATGAGGAAACTTTCAGCCCAGTTGCAAGGATGGCAACCGTGAGAGCAGTAATTGCTATGGCTGCTGCAAAGGGATGGTCTTTGCATCAGATGGATGTGAAAAATGCCTTCTTGCATGGTGATTTGCAGGAAGAGGTTTATATGATGCAGCCAAAAGGTTATGAGGATAATTCACACCCCGATTTTGTATGCAGGTTGCGCAAAGCCTTGTATGGCTTAAAACAGGCGCTGAGGGCATGGTCAGACAAGATAGGGCAATATCTTGTCACTATTGGATTTCAGGTTTCCAATTCAGATTTTTCACTTTATGTGAAAAGGACAAACAGAGGGATTGTGCTTATAGTCATCTATGTTGATGACTTGATTATTACAGGTGACAGTGATGCAGACATTATTGAAGTGAAGCTGCTGTTGAAGCAGAAATTTGAGATGAAGGATTTGGGAGAGCTGCGTTACTTCTTGGGCATTGAGGTTATTAGATCCCCGAGTGGGATATGGCTGTTGCAAAGGCAATACGGTTTGGACATGCTGTCCAAATATGGGATGACAGGCTGTAAGCCTATCTCTGTTCCATTGGAGCAGAATGTGAAGCTCAATGCAGAGTCAGGTGAGCTTCTTGAAGATATTACTATGTACAGGCGCATAGTAGGTAGCTTGATTTACATGACTATAACCAGACCAGATTTGAGCTATGCTGTGGGGCTGGTGAGTCAGTTTATGCAGGCACCGAGGAAGCCACATTTGGATGCGGCTAGGCGCATACTGCGGTATGTGAAGTCCACATTGCATTATGGACTGTTTTATGAAGCTGGGTGTGCATTACAGGTACATGGATACACAGATGCTGACTGGGCTGGTAGTGTCTCAGACAGGAGATCTACTAGTGGTTTTATGTTTTCCCTTAGGAGTGGTGCCATCAGTTGGAGCAGCAAGAAGCAGCCAACAGTTGCCTTGTCGAGCACAGAGGCTGAGTATAGGGGTGCAGCAATGGCTGCATGTGAGGTAGCTTGGTTACGGAAGCTACTTGCAGATATGGGACAGTCAGTTCATGCAGCAGTTGTCATTCATTATGACAACATTAGCAGCATCATGCTTGCTAATAACCCAGTTTATCATGCTAGAACGAAGCACATTGAGGTGCATTATCACTTTGTGAGAGAGAAGGTTCTAGCTGGTGAGATTGATCTTGTCTATGTCAGCACTGAGGAGCAGGTGGCTGATATTTTTACAAAGGCATTGGGTACCGAGAAGCTTCGCAGATTTAGGAGCTTGCTTGGTGTACGTGAGATGGATTTGAGCTTGAGGGGGAGTGTTGAGATATCAAGCCCTACCCCCGATATATCTCTTGGATGACTATCATTTATGTCACCGCCTATGATAGTTGTACTTGTGGTGTAGTTAGACTACCACGTATGTTTTTGGTTTGGGTTCACATATGAACCACGTATTCTAGGTTTTGACATATAGGGTATTTCCCTCTTCTATTGTATTGTTGTTGTGTGCAAAAGTGAAGAAAGGCTTCACCCTCCAACCTTGTGTCCTCTCTCTTTTGTGTGATGTGAAGAAAGCTGAACTTGAGTCTCCTATCTCTCTCCCTCATTCTTTACACCTCCCTCCCTCCCCCCCCCCTTCTCTCTCTCTCTCTCTCTCTCTCTCTCTCTCTCTCTCTCTCTCTCTCTCTCTCTCTCTATGTGCGTGCGTGCATGCGTGCATGCATGCATGTGTGTGTGTGTGTGTGTGTGTGTGTGTGTGTGTGTGTGTGTGTGTGTGTGTGTGTGTGTGTGTCATTTTCCTTGTCAATTTCTATCATCTCCCTCTCTAGCCTACGATACCCTGGCTCACACTTCATCAACGTGGCTTAATTTGTGTCTCAACTCTTCTGTGCCATGCTTAAAAGTGCTAACACTAAAAAAAGCTCAGAGAATTTCTTAAAAGTGATTGGTGGTTGGTGTGATCCACTACGGTACTGTTTTCCCCACCATGGTTGTGTTGAAAAGAGATAAAAAGAGTATGAAAGTGCTAACAAGTGCTAAAAAGTTATAAGTTCTAAAAAGTACTTACAAGTACTAGAAAAGTGATCGTTGTTGGTGGGCATGATCCATTGAAATCCTATTTCCTCACCATGGTGAAGCTAACAAGTGCTAAAAACTTCAAAAGAAGTGTTGCTCAAAGGTTGGCATGATCCACTAGAATCCTATTCCTTGCCTCCCCACACTAGTGTCAAAAAGTACATAATAAGGGATAAAGCTAAAAAAGTGCTAACAAGTGCTAAAAAGGTGCTAACAAGTGATGAGAGTACTAAAAGAAGACAAAAAGAGCTAAAAGTGCTAACAGGTGCTGACAAGTGCTGACAAAGGCAGCTTGGACTATATAGGATGTCCAAAGAATTTTAAAAATGTTTAAATAATTACTCCACATATTGTTTATTTGAAAGTGCACTACTTGAGCTTCCCACAAACCAAAGGAGGTAGCCAATTTAGAGCCTCTGCTAGGGTTTAGGGGGTCTCCAATACTATGTTGCAATTGTGTGCACACATTTGAGGGCACGCTCAATAAATTTTTCTCATTTGGTTAGAAAGTCAAACTTTTTGAAAACATGTCCTCCAGACTTTAATATTTAGTGATCTAACACTTTGATCTTTAGTGAAATTTGTGGTCTAACACTTTGATATTTAGTGAAATTTATACCTTAGTTCACCCAGAAATGGATGCACTAGAAAAAACTAAATTCAAACGTGCAATGCTCTTTGAATGAAACCCACATTTTTCTCATTCGCATTGGTTCCTTTTAGAGTCACTACCTTGCACTGAGGCCCATAAGCATGTCAAAGGTGTTTCCATTTCTTAATCCATAGCATCAGACCCACTAGCAAGCCATTTTGCCTTTTGCTTTTTTCAGTCATTTGGTCCATTATGCACTTGTTTATGGGGCACAAGTTGGTGGTGTATAGCCGAAAGGAGCAAAACACCCTCCGTCAATTTTTCTTAAAATTTGAAAACTCTCACTATTGCATTCAAAAGTTTCACTAAATTTACTTTTATTACCACTGGTAAATCCTAAATAAAGTACACGGTGCTCACCCACTGTATGTCACCGGTGTCAGTAGGCTAGTGTTCTACCCTATCACTTGAACATTCTCCCAAAATCTGAGACTCAATTTGCTTCCATCCATGACCTTGTCTTCTTCCCCTTGCTAATTCTTTTTTAACATCGTTTTCCTCACTTCCCTGATCCTTAGGGGCATATTCCCCCATCTCTCTTCTTGTTGCTCAGGCTCTCTTCGACGTTGGAACATGCATAAGTTTTGAATCCTATCATGAAGCTTTCAGACGACTCCTTGTTTCTCGTCACAAGCTAGCTATTTAATAACATAAATCATTTCTCATTTCTTCATTCTCTTTCTTTATTTAGACTAAGGAACCACAAGGTGCGATGCATTTTGTCATGGGCTGCAAGAGAACTAGACTGTTGTCTCTACTTTACCCATGTGCAGGTTTCGAGGGTGTTGGTCACCTACAATCGTGTCATTGCTCGTTGTAGCATAGGTGCTCATAAGTGTTGCATAGGTCCTCGGGTTATGTTCCGGTGAGAGGTGTAGGCTAAATCGTGGAAAGCAGATCTCATGTGCACATGAATGAGAAAGAGGGATTGACTATAATGATTAATGGAGGCTCTCGCCTCCACGGGAGTTCAAGGGTTTAGAAGGTTATTTTAGGGTTCGAAAGGGGGATAGGTCTGAGAGAGCTAACTAGGAGTTCCACGGTTCAAAGGGGGTTGCAAGGTTTAGGAGGAGTCCAAGGTTGAGGAGTGGAGAGCTAGTCTCCTTCACGGATTCGAGGGATAAGGGTTGAGGAGGAGGGACAAGGAGGGAGAAGGAGGGAGGAGGAGGAGAAGGGAGGAGGAGGAGGAGGGAGGAGAAGGGAGGGAGGAAGGAGGAGGAGGAGGAGGAGGGACAAGGAGGGAAGAAGAGGAGACGGGAGGAGGAGGAGGAAAAGGGAGGAAGGAGGAGGAGATGGGAGGAGAAGGAGGAAGGAGGAGGAGGAGGGAGGAGGAGGAGATGGAGGAGAAGGATGAGGGAGGAGGAGGAGGAGGAGGAGGGAGGAGGAGGAGGAGGAGGAGGAGGAAGAGGAGGGAGGAGGAAGGAGGGAGGAGGAGAAGGGAGTTCAAGGGTAGAGAGTGCAAGGGTAAGGGCATGCTAGAACACGATAGTGTAAGAGAGCATGGACGCAATGGAGATCAACCACATGAACACAATAGTGAGCTTGAACACTGAACCCCAAAGAATAGGAGCTTCATTCCATTGAGAGATATTTATACATGTTGGTCTCTACACAATCTTTAGGTACTTCTGTGGTGGAACCTCTTTTGTAGGAGACCTTTTGGACAGGAGTCCCTCCACTTTTGGGGGGGACCTTTTGGGTCTCTACACAAAGTGGGGGGACTTTTGGGTCTTTACACAAAGTGGGGGGATCTTTTTCCATCTCTATACAAAGTGGAGGGACTTTTTGGGTCTCTACACAAAGTGGAGGGACTTTTGGGTCTCTACACAAAGTGGAGGGACCTCCGAAAGTGTAGGCTTTTAGTCTTTCTCTCTCTATATTTAGTCTTTCTTTCTCTAGATCCTGATCTGGCAAGTATGATTGGATCTTTTCTAGAGAGGATTTTGGCTATCCTCATCCTGTAAGATTTATCATACTATCTTTCAGACTCAAGATATTACAAGCGGAGCTTTGCCGCTACTTTACACACACAATGCTCTCATAGTTGTTGTCCTAGACTGCACTTTTGGCCCTTGTTGCCATAGGGTTAACAACTCCCCTAAATCGATTTGATTGCCCATCCTCGTGCTATGGTTGGTTCTGCAGATGATGTTGTGATGTGGTTGTCTTTACCCAATGAGTATGGTAAAGATGGCGATAGTGATAGATGGAGCGACGATGTTTTCCTTGTAATCCACGAACACCGTAGATTGCTTGCTCAGTTTTTAAGAAGCCAGTGTCAACCATTTCTTCAAACAAACACACATAACGCCCTTGAAGAGATATGGCCCTTTGAAAGAGGCGACTTGTTGTTTGAGCATCTATTTGTTGATTTGGATTGAAGCTGAGGTTGGGCAAATGGTTGTCAATGGTGAGGGACACCTCTAGGATGATTGCTTTGAGTTGGAGTATCTCTTGTTCTTGAGCATCCAGTTCTGCTTTGGTGTGGACAAGTATCTCCCTTGATGCCATGTCTTCCTTCTCTATGCTTGAATTTGATGTTCACCCTCTTTGAGGCTGTTTTGCAACTCATTGTTTGTGTCTAATGTGGCATGGAGCTGATCCTCTTTAAGTAGTAATCTTTCATTTAATTGCACCAATTCCTTCTTGATATCATCACAAGTGGCTTGCGTATGGGAGAGGGATAACTCGACTTTTTCCTTGTGGTTCAAGGCATCAGATAGCTGTAGGTGTTTATCTTGGAGAGAAACCGTGGCTTGTAGGGCATCCTTTCTTCGTTCTACTAGAGCATTGTGTGCAAGGAGTTGTTGTTGCATTTGTTCTACCATGCTTTCCTTGAGCTTCATAATTTCAGTCTCGGCACTTTGCAACTTAGATTGGAGTGATGGGAGCATCTATCTTTCCATTTCTCTTGCCTGCTTATTTGACACCATGGTAGCAAATAATTGAGACCATTGTTGTAACTGTTGGCTATGATGTTGTATGATATGGAATGTACTATGGCCTTGCTTGTATTGGACATACAGTTGATTCCCATGTGCCCATGTGGAATTTTGATCTATGTCTTGAACAACAGTCTATTGTATGGTGCCACTAGAGACATTTGGGGGTTGTGACTCTAGAGTTGTGGAGTCATGAACATTGGTGACTTGTGATTCCTGGAGATGTATGCTATTTGGCTCTCTTGCAAAGTCATTATGTGGAATGGTATCCTCTTGGATTTCCATGCTCGAGTCCTTCTGTTGCGGGAGCAAGACTGAACTGAGTTGCAGTATTCTTTGGCAGAGCTCCACATTGTCATTCTCTGGAGTCTGTTTGGATTGTTGCCCTTCCATGCTATTCTCATTGAGAGTAGGTGGAGGGTTTAATTCCCATTTTGGCGATAATATCAATGTTTCAAAGTCCTCTATATCTTATGTTGAGAGGGGTGTAGAGTCATCCTCTTGCTCTATTGCAAACCCAATTATTATGGCCAATATATGGGCAATGTAGCTTTTGCCATTATGGGTAGTGGATACATAATTGGTTAGCAGCAAGGATATGTGTTGAGCCCAATGTTATAGTTTTGCTCTACCAAGGAGTGTAAGAGTTTTTATTGACATAGTTTTTTCTCTCCTGAATGATTGCAAATGTCAACCAAAAACTTAGCTGCCTCTTTGCATATGGGGTCTAGAATCATATCATGGCGTATTCCCCCGCTTTGTGACTTTGTGTTAGGTGGGAATAAATCTTAAATTTCAGAGAATCTTGCATCCAAATGTTTCTTTGGATATTTCTGCACCTGCATCCTACATAGTCAATTTTTCTGGCTCAATTTTTCATGCCTCTAGTATCCCTTGGTTCTGTGGCATTTCTTATTGGCATGTTGCATTTATTTGCTCTTCTGGACCGTGTCCTTCTTCAGGTTGGTGATTTGAGGAGGGCTATTGAGGTTGAGGCTTAGGCCGTTTGGCATGGTGTCACTTTGCCGATGGCATTGTAGACATTTTTTCCATCTTATTGGACTATCTTCACCCTGGCATCGCACACATGAATCAAGTCCCAGTTTGACAGTGCCAATATAGTGCCATGTGCCAAGAGTGCATGTTTCTTTTGTGAGTGGCTAATGCATTTTACTCTTTTTGTGATGAGGGTTCCGTGTGTGTGGATTTAAAACAAGTATTTCTTAGGGGCTTTTATTTGTGCAATTTATTCGTGGTGCTTGAAATGTGTGGGTGCGCTATGCATGACTAGTGAGGTAGGCATTCCTCCTGTATATGCTTAATTTGGTAAGGGAATCATAGGGCAACTAGGACTCAGTCATCACCTCTTAGCCCTAGGTTGAAATCAATTGAAACTACCTATATGTGCAAAGGCGTACATATGCTAGTGAGTGCTCATGAAACAATCTAGTCCTAACTATGGAAGACTTGGGACCCCCAAATCTTCATTATTATCGGGGATGGCTTGCATGTTGATGTAGTAGCGCTTCACTCAGCTCCCATTTATTGTTGTTGTGAACTGCATACCTTAGTACGAATCTTCTATAGTATCCAGCATGTCGCATGAAGACTTGAATTTCCTTGGCATTTAGCGAGGGAAGAATTTCCATGATGATCTTTATTTTGTCCATGTCAGTTGCAATCCCATGTCGAGAGACTATGTGTCCCAACACTACTCCGTGTGTGACCAGGAATTGGCATTTTAGTTCTTGCGCATATCTATATTGCCGAGTTGTAATGCGGGGTCATCTTGCAGTCTTTCTGTTTGGAATCTTCTTTTAAACTGGTTAGATAGCGGTGCCCATGTGGCTCTCTCCTCTACGAGAAGGTCGAGGTACCATTCTGAAGCCTCATCGATTAGGGCCATCGGGAACCAAGCGGCTTTGGTTTCATTTGACTGGTCACCTCCAGCACAACATGCTGCATCGAAGAGTTGAAGGAATCTAGCAGGGTCCCCTCGTCCATTGTACTTTAGCATTTCCAATTTACCAAAGTGTCATCTGCCATTGTTGTTGTTGTTGCAGTTGCATTGTTCTTTAAGGTGTTCTGAAGGACTTTGATCATTCGCTACTTATTGCTTCTTCAATTGTGATTTCCTCCATGATGCTTGTCGATGGTGAGAGGTTGAATTCTTGAAGAGGTGGAAAGGGGGAGATGGGGTGTAGAGAGAGGTAGAGAGATGGTGGAGTGGAGGGTGATTGAGATGGGGGGTGGAGGAGATGGAGGGCAGAGAGAGGTAGAGAGATGGTGGAATGGAGATGGGGGATGGAAGGGAAAAAGGGGGTGGTTGTGGAGGTGGAGGGGGAAAAGGGGGGGATGGGGTGCAGAGAGAGGTAGAGAGATAGTGGAGTGGAGGTTGATGGAGATGGGTTTAGAGAGAGGTAGAGAGAGGGTGGAGATGGGGGGTAGAGGTGGAGGTGGAGGGGGAGAGCAAATGGGGGGTAGAGGTAGAGAGAGGTAGAGAGATGGTGGAGTGGAGGGGGTGGGGGATAGAGAGATGTAGAGAGATGGTGGAGTGGAGGGTGATGGAGATGGGGGGTGGAGGAGATGGAGGGTGGTGGAGGAGATGGGAGGTGGACGTGGAGGGGGGAGATGGGGATGGACTAAAAAAGTGGAGGTGGTGGGTAGGAAGATGATGGGAGGTGGAGATGGAGATAAAAGGGGGAGTGACGGAAAAAGTGGTGGTGGTGGTGGTGGAAAAGGTGGACGAAAGTTGGAGGATGGAAAATAGAAAGACGAAAAATATGAAGGCTTAACAAAATTTGGAGAATGAAGTGGCTAGCAAAAGTGTGGGGAAAGAAATGAGGGGGGTTGGTGTTGCTTTTATAGGATGTGGGGGGATTAAGGGTTAATTTTGGGTGTTTAGTGTATTAATGTGATTTTGTAAGTCAACATTATCATTTTGCATCATTTGGAAGCATTTTTTCACTCCTTTGCCTTGAGATATGTATCTTGGATGGTTTTTCGAAGGGGGTTCTTTTTCACACATGCAAGCACGTGCTCCACTTTCGCTTCAGGTGCTAACCTCCTCGACAGTGGTGATGAGAGGTGTAGGCTAAAGCGTGGAAAGCAGATCTCATATGCGCGTGAATGAGAAAGAGGGATTGATTATAACGATTAATGGAGGCTCTCGCCTCCACGAGAGTTCAAGGGTTTAGAAGGGGATTTCAGGGTTCGAAAGGGGGACAGGGTTGAGAGAGCTAACTAGGAGTTCCAGAGTTCAGAGGGGATTGCAGGGTTTAGGAGGAGTCCAAGGATGAGGAGTGGAGAGCTAGTCTCCTTCACAGATTTGAGGGATAAGGGTTGAGGAGGAGGGACAAGGAGGGAGGAGGAGGGAGGAGGAGGAGAAGGGAGGAGGAGGAGGAGGGAGGAGAAGGGAGGGAGGAAGGAGGAGGAGGAGAAGGGAGGAAGAGGGAAGAGGAGGAGGAGGAGGAGGAAAAGGGAGGAAGGAGAAGGAAGGAGGAGGAGATGGGAGGAGGAGGAGGGAGGAGGAGGAGATGGAGGAGAAGCGATGAGGGAGGAGGAGGAGGAGGAGGAGGAGGAGGGAGGAGGAGAAGGAGGAGGAGGAGGGAGGAGGAAGGAGGAAAAAGGAGGAGGAGGGAGTTCAAAGGTAGAGAGTGCAAGGGTAAGGGCATGCCAGAACACGATAGTGTAAGAGAGCATGGATGCAATGGAGATCAATCGCATGAACACAATAGTGAGCTTGAACACTGAACCTAAAAGAGTGGGAGCGTCATTCCATTGAGAGATATTTATACATGTTGGCCTCTACACAATCTGTAGGTACCTCTGTGGTGGGACCTCTTTTGTAGGAGACCTTTTGGACGGGAGTCCCTCCACTTTTGGGGGGGACCTTGGCAATCTCATTGGCCTAAGGTGATAGTGGAGACTTACATTGAAGATGATTCTTTAGACTGGTTAATGGTTCTAGTGATCATCTTTGAATATGAGACTTCATCTCCAAGAAGTTGCTCTATACTGCCTAGACTTGCTAGTACTTTGTGGTTCCTTGCGTATCCCAAAAGAAATGTGTCTCTTTACTTAGTTCTTTCTGAAATTCTTCTCGCAAGGTCAAAACATTGACTCCAACATCATTGCTAACCTGTACAAGAGGTAATTCCTTAATGAGGTTCTGTTTCTTTCATGGACTCTCTAAGCAACTAGCCTGCAAACTGCCTCCAGGAACTTTCAGCATGTCCTCAACCAAGTTTGTGCTAATGTGGACTATAGCACCCGCACATACAATGTATCCCTTCTTCACATTAACTTCATATTCACTTCAGTGCACAACATGAAATTTCTTAATGAATCCTATTTCTTCCATGGACGCTCTAAGAAGCTAGGCTGCATACTACCTCCAAGGACTTTGAGCACATCCTCAACCAAGTCTATGTCGATGCCAGTGGTTTGACAATGGAAACAGCAACTACAAGTTGGCACAAGACGAGAGTGGCTGAGCTGATTCCATTGAAATTTGCTACCACTTGTACCACAAGATAGACAAACTAAGTGTCACCCACTTAGAGGTTCCCACCCTCTTGAAAAAAATCAGAGTTCTTCCAAGAGGATGACTAGAGTTCATACCCTCTAGCTAGCTCCTCTGCAATATCCAGTGGTTCCACTACTCTAGCTAGTCTTGTAATCACGACATCCAATGCATCCACTAATCTCCTCATCAATATATTTTCAACACGTCTAAGGAAAGAGAATGTGAAAAAGAGGTACATTGTATGTGGGGGTGCTACAATCATTGGTGACCTACTAGAACAACTCTTGCTTGCATCCAGGAAGTCGTATGTGTCCGTCAGGATAACAGATGCAAGCTTTTTGTGCTACAGAGTTTACTACACTTAGCTGCACAATTGTGATGAAAAGGCAAGACTGTAATAAAAGTTGTTCAGAGGCTCTTAATAGCCACAGCTATTGATGTGCGTGTACTACTAGTTGTGCATATGATTGCCCTTCGTCTTATGTTTGTGACTAACATTTCAATCACAACCTGTCGCAAATGTTCTCATCAATAAACTTGAAATCAAGGAGCTAAAAGGGCCTCTCTACTATGAACACATGTGCCTTGTCCGAGCATAATAGGGACATATGGGCTCTCAAAGATATGAGATTTCATACTTTTGTTGCTTTTCCCCTTGCCCAAAGAAAGAGTTCATCGATCGCACAACATTGTGAGACTCTACATCTACTATATAATCGCATTAATAAATTCAAATCTGCAGTTGAAGTATGTGGTCATGGATTTCTTGGTTGG
Organism: Dipteris shenzhenensis; assembly: GCF_047967505.1. NCBI lineage: Eukaryota > Viridiplantae > Streptophyta > Polypodiopsida > Gleicheniales > Dipteridaceae > Dipteris > Dipteris shenzhenensis. The sequence continues at coordinate 35,093,208 of NC_141613.1, read as the reverse complement.
AGGTGACTTGTGAGCTTGGAGATGACAGTGATGATCTTGTAGCTCTGCAAAGGGGGCTCCATTGGTTGGACTCTCGCACCCATTCATTCTGGGGCTTCAACTTCTCCACCACGAGCGAGGAGAGGTGGACCTCCACTCTGATCGAATGCATGATAAAGGAGCATATTTTTTGCATGATGGTTTAATGGATGGGCCCCTATGGGTTAGATTTTTGGCTCATGCATGGTGACTCAACCTTTTTCCATCTTATCTTCTCTCTGGAGAGCCCTATTGTAGGCTTGGGCATGGCAATGATCCGAGTGGGGCCAAAGGTGTAGTTCACATAGGTCACACATTGGTTACTCCATCATTGTGTAGCCCAGATTAATGTGGAAGTTTCCCTTCTGCTGAAGTGGGCTTCAATGGTCGGAGTAGAGCTGTTCATGCATCCTATATGCTATCGTATGGATACGAGGCACTCCTCCTCAGCCCCTCCCAAAGGCACGAAAGTCTGATATTCCAATGCATAAGAGAGACCTATTCACCCACGCTTCAAAATCATGAGTTGGACCTTTTTTAGTTAGAATGTGCACGGGCTTCATGATTGGGCACACAGTCAACCAGAGTATCTAATACTTTGTCAGGAGTTGTAGAGGGCCATGGTAGGACGGATAGTGGAATTTCTTGTGATTCAAGAGCACATGTTTTTTGTAGCATACATTGACTGCCATCACCACCTCCTCCCGAGATGAGGCCCAGAGGTTTGGTCTCTTGCCATGCACAATGACAACACAAGTCAGCTTTGTGGAAAGGCTTGGCAGAGTCTCCCAAAAGTTGACTCTTGGATTGTTGGAGGAGAGTTCAACAATCTAGAGTTTGGGGAGGACAAGCAAGGAGGAGCCGCCTTCTCAGAGATGCCAACAATAGAGAGGAGTATGTGGGAGTAGTTCATCTTCATAGTCAACGGTGGCAAAGACCCGTGGCACGAGTCAGAGTTATCTTGGATCCCTAGCAGCCTCTGGTTTGCTAGAGAGACTAGACAATTTCTATGTTGGGGATTGGGCACTGCACAAAGGAGGCTCTACGGGCATTCTAGCAGGCTTCACAATGTCAGACTATTCACTATTAGTCCTCCACCTAGAGTAGCCCCATCATGGACTCCTTTAAAAAGGGGTTCGCATCTCAAATGATCTCCCTCAAGATGAGGAGGTGTAGCAAGCTATAGCAAAGATTTGGCAGCAGCCAAAGGATGGGCCCACCAGTGAGTGTTGGGCTTCTTCGATGGAAGAAGCGCTTCAGAGGAGCACATGCGGAGCTTTAGTACCAGGCTCTTGGATGGAAGCAAGCCCTACAGGGGAGAGAGAGAGAGAGAGAGAGAGAGAGAGAGAGAGAGAGAGAGAGAGAGATCTTGCATCCATTGAGAGGCTTTGTAGGCAGGACCGAGGATCCTAGTGGCTCAGTGATCACCATGAGAGTGAACGACTAGAGCTCAAGCTACACCTACCTGAGTTCTCCTACCACTCCTCCTAAGCTAGATGGGTTCAACAGGGTGGCATGATGACAAATCAATTATTTTAGACCACCAAATCGTGATCGGTAGGGACACAACTTCAGTGTTTGTGAGACACGCATGGGATTGTGCACACAGACCCCTGGGATATTCTTGAGATGACAATAGACTTTTATCCCTAGCTATTCTTTTAGCTTGCGTGTCTTATGGCCTGGGATACTTTTTGATATCGTAGATGATGGGCCTCACAGGGATGAGGCTACCAATTATTCAGGAGGAGATGCTATTTGATTCACATTTTACAGATGACATAGCCTTGTATCTAGAGGGTACAACTACTAGCCTAGAGATAGCCAAGGGTCCCAGCTATGTAGTACAAGGTCTCTGGCACTCAGATCAACTAGACCTATTCTGTGGGCTTCTTTGTAGGGGTAGAGGAGGTCTAGGAGATCTGAGACTGGGGGAGTGCCTTGGGCCTTCGATAGATTCCACGAGGATAGATAGCAAGGTGCCTCGTATGCCACGTGGGTATAGATATTACAAAATAGATTAATAGATTGCCCTTGTCTTGGAGAGTGTTCGATGCAAGATCCTCTACTAGAGCTTAACCAAACTCTCCTTAACAGCCGTGCGCTAGTAGCCAACCAAGTTCTTCTCACCATGGGCTAGCATATAGCATCCTATTGGTGTTTTCACAAAGGTTACATAGGATAGTTCAAGTGCTTGGTTCCTACCTTCTTATGAGAAGGGTTGGATAGAACGATGAATACCAAATCCCAAGTCGCATGGCAGACTTTGATCATGCCGCAGGCACTAAGAGGCTATGGGCATCATAGACTTCGAGATGCAAAGCAGGGCCCTTTTGAGCAAGCTAGCCATGCGCAGCCTCACTCTATGTGCAGAGCTCTAGAAGCTCCTCTCTTAGTGAGGCCCCATGCATAGGGGACCCCGGAGGCCCAAAAAAAGTCAAAAAGGCCCGAAAAACCAATTGTACAAATGAAAGCGATTTGAAAGGTTGGCCAACGATTTTGAAAGGTTGGCCAACCTTTTCCATGCTTCCCACAATGTTATCCATAAGGCAACATACATTTATCTTACCATCTCCTCTTAACATATCCTACAAGGGTCAAGACGATCCCCAAATTTTGGCATTTGTGACGTGAAACATATACCCGACATTTCAACTCAGCTAAGGAACTCGCAAAGCATGGAACAGCGCTTCAAAATCGATATGCAACAGCTCTTTTGCGGGTCTACCAAACTGAAATTGCATGGCATGACAACCACCATAGAACCTAGCTTTCTAGGCCCCTTGCCCTCAAGCTGACAAGTCATTATATTCACATTGTGCTCACATTGAAGCTCGTACCCATGATGTGCAGCCACATGCACTCTACATGCCACATGTCCTCTCATTCTTATTGCTTCCTTTTGTTAAAATTATATCTTCCATAAGACAATCGTATTGTGTTCTTGCAATCATTTTCGCTTGTGGATACAATTGCGACAAGGTATCTAATTTATCTCTTGTTTCGCCTACCAGCTTTAAATGTTTTATAGATAAATATAATGTCGAGTGACTTAATGTAGCGTCAATACTAAAAGCTGCTCTTCATGTGTATCCATCAATAAAGTTGTGGTAAATTCAGCTCTTGGAAGTACTAGATCTCAATGTGTCTTTGCCCACACGCACCCCCCCCCTCTCTCTCAACCTTCAACTGCATAACCCCACCATGTGTTTGACCTCTCTTAAACAAAGTACCCCACCCATGCACACTCTTCTATTGAGTGAAGAATTAGGGTTTGTGCTTTTCTGAGGGAACCCTTGATGCTAAGACAAAGCATGAAATTCAAAGCTTGTATATCAGCAGTCCTCATTATACTTAAAACTCCAAAATCCATAACATGATACAAATCCAAAACATGGGACTGCCAGCCATTGCCTTTGAGAGCGAACAGCCTGTCACCCTGAAACCAAGGGACTCTTTCGAGTACAAAGGACATAAAAACACAATCTGCATGTCTTGTACTCAGTCCTTTCCTGTGTATAGAAAACCTGAGCTGAAGGTTGAAGAATACAATTGCCTCAGTAATCTTTTGGAGTCTCAATTTCCACACTGTCACAGACAATAATGCCTCCCGAATTTCTGACAAGTCAGAGACTATAACGCCTCGGTGATCTTATGAGTCTCAATGTTTTATCCACACAGTGATAGACTATAATGCCTCCCACATTTCTGACAAGTACCAAATGGCAGCAGGCCCTCAAAACTCCGAAAACTCCAACACAGTTCTCAATTCAGCCCACAGTTGGGCTGTGACATCAGAAAGCTTCCGGAATCAACTATATGCCAGTATCATTATTGTGGGTGTTGTAAGTCCAAGAGATGCTTCTCCACGTAAGTTGGCTGAACACCTCTAATAAAATGGAAGGCGTGAAGATTTAGGTGAGTCAGTAATCTACAACTTTACCTTCTGTTGAATAACTTATTTGATTCCTCTTTCTCTTTGCTTATTTACATCAGCTAGTTTTCTTCAAGAAACTCTGTAGTGCTCTGTTGTACAAAGATTTTTATACATGTTCCGTCAAATTAATGTGTGTTGGGAAACTTCCATAGATTCATCCTATCAAAATACTCCTGACCCGTTCTCTTATATGACTACCACTGCTTGATAAAGCCAATTCTGGTTTTTCTGTCAACAGAATCCTGTAAATTTCCCATTGTCGATCACCAATCATGTGCCTTCCAATATCAGCCTGCAATATGGGTATAAGGACAATAAATGTTAGATGATCATAACATAAGAGAAGAGCTCCAAGTTGAAAGGATGATGCAGGCTGAGTATAGACAACATATGTTAAACAAAAGAGAAGAGTTTCAATTGAAAGGACTACTTCAGACAAGCAGAAGATATTGATTTTTTGTTCAATTTTGAGTAGTGCAACCTCTCTTCAAATCAAGTAAATCCAATGTGCCCCCGCCGCACACCTTTTCGTGGAGAGCTCTCTCTCTCTCTCTCTCTCTCTCTCTCTCTCTCTCTCTCTATATATATATATATATATATATATACACAGTACACACACACACACACACACACAGATGCACATGTACACACACAGGTATGGATGCATGCCCCTCTTACATACGTGCAGCCCCACATATGGGTTTAAATGTGTGTGTGCGCGCGGGCGCATGCAAATACAAGCGTGTATGCAGGCATATATCTCTATGAATCCAAGAACATGCCCAAACTCATCCTCCGAAAACACAACAAATATTGCAATTTTAATCTCATGACAGTCAGTCACAAGATTGAAAACCATAAACTCCATCACGCACAGCAAGGACTAGCTACTATAAAATCCCCACCGATGTTATCAGCACCCAACGATGGTTGTAAACTATAATATAAATAAATGCTCTCACATACATATCCACACGCCCACACACACTTGATCATCCATTTATATAAAAGTCTTCGTACCGACTTTCAGTCAGCACTGGAGGTGAAGGGCAGACAACTATGACAAAGACAAGCGCAAAAGGAGAAGGCTAATCAAAACGTAGTCCACATTCTCTTCAGTTAAGCTAAACTGCTTGTGTAGACTACAGTATTTCATTTTAGTCTCTCCCAAACAAGCATTTCTGATGCGGAGAAAAAGATGGCTGATAGGGCAATGCACCACTTAAGATAGAAAGAATTGATTGCAAGATCAGCAGGCCCCAACATAGACTAGAACTTCACAAGGTAAAATTTGCATGTCCGCTAATACCGCAGGAACATTTTCCTAGATAAATCCAGGAACATGCCCAAACAGATCCTCTGAAAACACAACAAATAAAGCACTTCAATCTCATGAGAGTCACCCCCTCCATCACGCATAGCAAGGACCAACTACAATTACATACGTCATGAGCGGAACACTGTGTAGAGCATAGATAAAAACAAATGCTCTTACACATACATATCCACACACATGCAGACATGCCCAAACTCATCCTATAGAAACAAAACAAAACCGGGCATTTCACATTATGATAGTCACCCACAAGGCTGAACAGTATCCTTTCTTAGTGAACATCAAAGATACAAAAATGATATCTCACACGATTTGCATCGATGCCCTCCGCTAGAGTCATCGCATTTAAAGCAGCAAGATCAGCGCAAAACTTTTCATAACGTTTGACTATTAGCTCAGATGTACCATCATTGACAAGTCAAGATGGGTGCTGCTGTGTCAACCACAGCCAGCTCACAAAGTATCAGGAATAGCACAGACTATAACGTCCCTCCTCACAGTTCCAGCATGTGATTTATACGGACAATTATGTCCCCTATCTATATGTATAAACAACCACCATGTCAACTCACTCCTCTCGAATTAGCTCGCAAATAAACCATTCAATTAGCAACAACAAAAGGTTTTGGTCACCTTGAAAATGCAGATATCCAGCATCTTGAGCGCTAAAGTGATGTCATATAGCACCCGGGGGCGACCCTGTCCACCAATCTCCATTGGAGTAGCAACCAACAATTCTGGATCTGGACCTCTGTTCACAACAATTACCTTGATCGGTTGTACTATTTCCATCTCCAGACGAGAACAAAGAGTTTGCTGCTTTTGCGGATCAACAATTTTCTTGCCATCTCCTTGCAAAATGAAAAGGTCAATCTCTCCAATTCCTTTGGGGTTGGTTGCCAGACGACCATAAGCAATCTGTTAGCAAAGGAAACGTCAGTAAATAGAGGAAGCACTGCCATTACAGACATCAGATCTTGAGATTGCTATTTCTTTCCCCACACCTGGATTTGGAAATCCTTCAACGTCCGCACGCAATCATACAAGAGACCCTTCCGGTCTTTGCATGCAATTTGCAACAAAGAGTGCCCAGGACTAAGCGAATTATCCAGCGTAACGGAGACATTTTGCAAGAGGGCGTCGTTCGCAACCCTACTTCTCACGTCCGCTTCCGACTCCGCCGGCTCCTCACTAAAAAGATCCTCCGCTATTGACGGAGGAAGGGCGGAAACTGGTGCACAGTCGAGACTTCCCCACTCAGGACCAGCAAGCCTGATTTCGCAGCTACTGCTGATGTCCCCCAGGCTGGACTTCAACCGACCGCAAACATCTTCCCGCCTCTTCTTTTCGTGGAGCATTTCCCTGCGAGTTGAAGATTTGGGACAGTGCGAAGTTATTTGTCAAATCATTGCTTCCGAAAAAGGTCCCGCACAGCAAAGACAAACAGGATCCGGACATCGAAGCCGTGGGAAAACCTGATATCTGTAACATAAAATAAATTCACAGCTTTGCCATCAGGGCTGGTTGTGGCTTTCATTTTGTGAATTGTCAGCTCAAGCTCCCAGATTGTCTGAGCCACATCTGCAAAGCACAATCATGAAAGATCTTAAGCAAAGCTGAAGGAGAAGAAATTTGGAGTGCAACCATAGGAACCGAGCAAGAAATTACCGTTAAGGAGGCCGGCACGATCCAACGAGCAGGCTTGCAAAATGTATGTCTCCTTTGGTTTGGGCTGAGCTAAAAGAGGGAAGAACAAATGAGATCTTGTGGAAGGGCAAGCAGAAACGAGGCGTTTCTTCAACATTGCCCATTTGATTTGCCGGGGAGAACCAGCTCTGGGAGAGACCCAAAATATTACGAGACACCATCGACCATCGGTAGACAGATCTGCAAGGAGAAAGAATTCAGAGATCTCTGCTTCGGGGAAGAGAATGCCCCTGCTCTCTAGCTCGCGAAAGCACAATATCTCGCTCGCGAAACAAATCACAATCTCTGGCTCGCGAAAGAAATGACAATTGCTACCTCCCCGGGCGACGGTGAGGCCGAATTCAAAGAGGACACGGGCGAGGTCAGAGGCGAGGCCACGCTGATCGGGACAATTGATGGTGATGACGCTGGGGTCAGCGAGGCTGTGTCCGAGACGAATAACGACGATCTCGTCGTTGGGAAAGCCCATGGGAAGCCGTGTCTTCAAGGCAGGAGAAGGAGCAGGAGCAGCGCGGCTCTTGGAGGTGGAGAAGTTTTGACGATGATCGAATCGGGCGAAGCTTTGGGAGTGGCATGCAGCTCAAACAACACAAGCAATGGAGATGGTCTTTACGTGCACTTCAAGAGCTCCAATCAAAACAGTCCATGCCCTTCATCACATCAATTCCTCTAGCTTACAACTTAGCATTGTTACATCTCCCAATTGATTAGCACTAATCCACTTTGTCTAATATATATTTAACACCTCCACTTTCTTCCCTTGCCCTATCCTCCACCCCCCCCCCCCATTCCTTATACCTTCTTGGGGTTTTGTATCCTTAGGAACCAAACATCCATGCTCTTCCAATAACTCTCCTTCCATTATCTCGCCAACCTCACGCCCACTGCTTACTCCAACGTTCCACAGCACCACTTCTTTTACCACACTTGAGGAGTAATTGTAATTTAGGTTATCAACTCGCATACTATGGACTATCTATCCATCACTTTTTGGCCCCCCTTTCCTTGTTATCGCCTACCCTCCCTCAATTCTTCCGCCTTCAAATTTGGAAGCCAATATAGATTCTTGAGTCCACATGACATGAATGTTCTCATATTCTCAAACACCCACTAGCATGGCATAGTATAAACTATCCATCTTTTTGCCATGTTGCCTCGTTAATTCCTATCCTCCCTCGATTCTTCCACCTTAAAATACTTTAGGTTCTTGAGTCTAATTGGCATACAAGTTATATGAATGTTTGCATACTCTCGTATAATCTGTTGTATAATTAAGCATTGTATTTGGCCGTCCAACAATGAATTCCCAACCATCGAGTCTCTTTCTTTGGTGTAATCGAAGATGGATTCCTTAACCCATGCTCCATCACTGGCAAACCCAAATGATTGCTCCCCTTTTCATAGCCAACCCTAGTTGACAAGAAGCTATCTCCCCCTTCAAGTTCCTTCAAGTTTTGGATGTCCCCTCAAGCCTCTAGAAGCCTCCAAGGGGTTGTCTACCTTACTCTAGGCCTGTCCATGTTCAAGGCGACCTCTAGAAACATATAGAAGGCTATATCCTAACATGACTAATGTTTTTTCTCTTTTTCACGCATGCACCCTGCCATGGGACCTTCTACCATTCAAGTACTTTGCACAAGCCTTAAACTCACCCATTTTAAGGCCGGTGCAAAGTATCGTGGCCATTGAGAACCATTGGCATGGCTAGAAGACCACCGATGCATGTTTATAAAGTCTCATTATTGGTCAGAAAATAATTAGTATACATCGTAATGGTACTCTATCGCCATCAAACTCTAAGAGTATATAGTATTTCCTTCGCATGGCGGCCCTCGTTCAATCCCCTTGGGGGTAGAGACAGGGTAGGATGTCCCTCGATAGCCTCAACCAAGTGTGTGATTTTTTTTTAATTTTAAAAGGAGGGCTCAAATTTTTATAATATGTACTTCTTATATGCCTTAAAAGAGTAAGGAATCATACCCAACCTAGAGACAAAAGTTTTATGGAACCTCTCAATATAATAGCTAGATTCTTCTATGAATGAAATATAATTCCCCTTAAGCATGTAAATGTTACTTACAGGGGGGTTTTTTTTCTACACACCAAGAGTAAGACTTGCCATATCCTCATCCTTTGGAGCCCTCTTACTTATGTCTCACGACTTTGAAAGTCCAAGCTTTTCTTATTATCATTCACACTAATCCAAAAGTTGAAAGAAAAACAAATCAAGTTTCCCATCGAACATGAATATAGATGGCAAAAAACATAAACATACTTTTACGTTAAATTATGTGCAGCTCCAAGCTTTTTGTTCAAATACCTCTTAATGATCATTTGAAATTTTTGCAGAATGTTCTCTTTTTCCCTGGTTTGTACAAGCGTTATCGTTATTCTTTGTTTGTATCCTTCATCTTGTACTTGCAATAGGCTCAAAAAAGGGGAAATATATTTAATATTACATAATGTCTACATTCTATACAATCATGACACGATCTCCTTTTTCTTTGCAAAAAACACACAAGTCCTTTAATCATGTGTGTACCTTTTCTTTGCAAAAAGCACACAAGTTCTTTAATCATGTGTGTACCTATGTTTCTTGTGACAGTTCACATGCCATAAACCTATTAATATATTATGATGTTTGCATTCTTCTTCCCTTGCTTGACCTCTTGCATTCGTTTCTTTGTTCTTTTTTTTAATTTTTAAAAATTAAAATGCCAAATGTATTAACTGGGTGGTCAGCCCTCAAAAAAAATGGACCTTACAAAAATTGACCTCTTGCATTCTTGCTCCTCCCTTGCTTGAAGTCTCAAGTTTAAGATGCATTTGAAAAAGTCCTTAAACTTGGCAATATCAAAGTACGATGGGCAAAATTTTGTAAAATATAAAACCAAAATCGGTGGTACGAGTATTGATTTCATCTTGCATTGAAGAAATATCGAGCACTAAAAATTTGTTATATCATAAGTTATTTCAACTTGGTATGAATATGTGAACATGAGTTTTGTAATCTGTACTTAGGATATGTTTATGTTATTATGATACATGGAAGGAATTAGAAGATGTTCATGAATGTCCATCTGAGATATGATTGTCCTAAATCCCTACATGAAAGGGCTTATGGCCATAATGGGCAAATTTAGTTATTCATAGAATATTCACAAGACAATTTATGCATGTGTGCTAAACAATGCATCTTGAGCAAAAAAAGGTCTCCAATAAAATTTGCCCATTTTGTGTTTTTTTTTTTGTGAAAACAAGGAATAGTTTGTGTCTTCGCTTCAATAGAGGATACAAGCTTTAAAACACCATGTAGGCTACATGCACACTAACAAATAGATTGGGGAACACTAAATATGATGCTTTGATCGTGTATCAAAAAGTGGTATTGAGAGGGTATTGAGGGCCTTACTCGTTTGCCAACACCTATGAGCTCATCGTGTCGTTAGCTAGGGGTTTTCTTGAATTCCCAAATAGGAGACATGGGGCACACTTATCAACTTGAGGGAGGTGACATAGTCACAAGGGCGATGCGCATGACATGATGAAATCAAAAGAACATTTTCATCATTCAGCTCTCTAGAACCCATACTATATATATATATCTATATATAAATAACTCACCCACCTAACTCACACACCTGGTTGATGCTATCGAGGGGTATCCTGCCCTGCCTCTACCCCCAAGGGGTTCGAACGAAGACCACTACCCTTGTGGGTTGGCAGCCCTACCACTAGGCTGTCGTAGCTTCCTCTGGACCTTCCTAGTGCCTTGCTCCACCAGATGAACTCAAGGAGACCGGCATCCCCTTTTAGTCCCTTCCGGCCTTTCTAGGATAACTGCTCAACACAAACTTTCCAAGCATACACCAATCTAGAAATTATATCTGAAGCTACAATTTTGATAGGATAAGCACAACAAATCCTATCATACCATGTTAATCTCGGCCAGGTACCTACACCTTTACTTTTAGACTTTTCGATGAAGAATTTAATTACTAACGACCACAGAGAGTGCCCTTCAAACAGTTGTGGGAGTCACTTGCCGACGATCAGCGATATGTCCTCACCCTGTAGTCCGGCAGTCCCACACCACCCAAAAGCTTTGAGAGCTTCATCGGCTCCCAGGGGATGTAATGCATCCGACGTCTCCCATTCTCCTCCGACCACAAGAAGCCTATGAAGAGTCTCTGCACCTTTAACCAATGAGATTTTGAAAAATTCCAAATGGAAGCCACGTACATGATTACCACGCACAGGATATGCTTGATGATCAATGGCCTTGCGTTCCATCCTAACATGATGGCCTAAGCTTAGCCTTGTTGAGCTTCTCCAGGAACCACTCAAATCATTGCGGCATCGATACATCCAGTCCCAAGGGGGCACCTAGGTAGCGTACTATCTGACCTCTAGGGATCCTTTTGAGATCCATGTCTACAAGCTAGTCGAGAGGCACACCGTTGTTATGAGAAATGTCTTTGGCCAACTGCATTTGGAACTAGAGGTAGCACAAAATATGTCAATGATTTGAAACAAACGACTGACACAATCTGGAACCTCCTGGAGTAAGGAGATCATGTCGTTCGCGAACATTTGACTAAACAGTTGTTCTCTAGTAGGGAGGAATAGTCCTGTGATTATCCCCACCACCTGTTCCCGCTTGAGCATCATTAGCAGAGGCATTGTTGCGAGAGCAAACAAGGAGGGTGCCCTGAGGGTGCTAATGGACAACCTTGGCACACAGACCTGTGGAGATCAAAGGCACTGCCAGGTGCACCACCATTGAGGCATGGCACTGCCCCCGCATTACAAAATAGACAAGTGACTTTTCTGACAAAGCCTTGTCCAAATCCTAGCCGTAGCAGGACTTCTTCTATGTAGTCCCAGCACACCCTGTTATGCCATGTCGAGATCAATCCCGAGGATGAGAATTTCTGCCTTGACGCTGCTGTATAGTCCATTGTTGTGGCCACATTGAGTATATTCTTGAAGACAAAGGCTGGGGGATTGGCGGCCAATTTATCCAGCTTAACTCTCTCTCCCCACTTCCCCCCCTCCCTCTCCCCCTTCCGAATTCAATCAACACATTTCTATGATTTCTCCACTCTCACAAGACTTGCAGTGTTGTTCAACTTAACTCACTCTCCCCTCGCCCCCTTGACCTCCTACATTCGCACCCCACATCCACACACACACGAATTACATGGTAAATGTTGAAACTCTTGGCTTCTTACAATCTATAAATTTTATCTATAAATGTTGAAACATTATAGATAATTGGCTATTTATAGATTAAATTTAGTCACAATCTATAAATCCATTATGTTGAAATTTTGGCTATTTACAAAATGAATTCTATCAAAGTTATAAATCTATAGCTAGCACTCTTGCTTTTCTATTTCCTTAACGTATCTCCTCTTATATGTTCTAATGTTGCTCATGTCCTTCTTGCTTTCTTTCCTGAAATAAAAAATAAGGAAATCAATGCACTATAATGAAGGAGTAAGGGGAAAGGGAACCAACAACACATGGCAAAACACAGGTACATTGAGTAAAAGGTAGTAGACTCAAAGATGGGGAAGAAGGCAAGAGACAATGCTACAAGTCAAGAAAAAATGTAATGGAGTATCCTTCACCATCTTGACATCCCTCTTCATTTGGCTCTAAACTCCATGAGTTATAGATGGTTAAATGCATATTTTGCGTTGAAAACTAGAGCAATAAGGTAGAAGAAGAGAGTTTTTCTTTGGCTGTGCATGTACACACCAAACACACACACGCACGCACACACACACACACACACACACACAGAGACAATGCAAGTGCTTGAAGCAAAAATAACCAAATATCACTAATGGTGGTGTGCATTTATCACTTCCTTGAGACAATCCAAGTTTAAGCAAGTCAAAGAAAAAATGGAAGCTAGAGAGACAATCTATACAAACATTGTCGAGGTATCATCATGTGATGGGAAAAATGTGAAGGGAAATGAGGGTAGCTAGACGCTTGAAGTTAAAATGCTAAAGTATGAGCTAGAGTAGGTTCCCTTATCCCTTTGCTCAATGCTAGGCCATGAGATAAAGGTTATCACCTTAAAGCAAAGATACATGTTTGATTATGATGATGTCCAAGATAGTGCCTCCAAAATCCTTCACTACTTGATAGAAAAAATGTCGATGTAGCTAATAGACATTTATCTGTGTATATGCAAGGAGCACCTCTTTTCAAGGCTAGTGACCTATTTTTAAGGCTAGTGATGACCACCATTTTCAATTCATTGGCCTTGAAAGTAGCCTCTTCTAATCTCACAATAAATATTAATGTGAGAATTGGGGGAAAATCGAAAAAACATTCTGAGAAAAACATGTGTAATTGCACTTGACATGAGGTGTTGCCTCTCTTTGATCTGCAAAGGTAGCATGAGTTAGGGAAGTGTATGAATCACACTGCTGGGCCAATGCCACTTCTTCCGGAAGCTCCACCATGACAAAGTCGGGGATTTCCATGCTCCGGTCGCAAAGGATCCATGCTTTCTGACTTCAGTCAAGGAGGGTGGCACCTAGGGAACCGCCAACACCCTCCTTAGAGAGGTAGCCAAACTTTCCACCAAGTTTCCCAGGAGCACCGGAAGGCCTGAGAACTCAACCTAGACGGGGCACTCATGGAACAAGAATTCATCTATGCTAAATGAAGGACTCCATGGAATCACTAGAATAGCAGCTCTCATGAATAAGAAAGCCTTCCCGACCACTTTGTTTCTCAGCTCCTCCGAGGCGCGAATCTTATCAGGAAGAAGCCTTTGCCTAAGAATCTTGCCAAAAAGCCAACCCGAAGGGATATAATACTCATACTCCAGCAAGCCCTCAAGCTCCCTGTGAAGAAAAAGTAAACCTCTCCCTTGGCCAGAAGCGTAAGCTCTGGTTTGAGGTCTTGTAAGTCTAGCTTGCAAGTAATAGGATGCTTCTTTCCAATCTCGAACCATGGCCTTTCTCTTGACCTCTTTGGCTTTTCTTGCTCCCTCCACTAGTAGGAGCTTTCGAGCCTCCTCATCCTCTAGGTTAGAGAAACCGATGTTAAGCTTTCCTCCCACCTTCTCTGCATACGAGATGTTTTCCTCTCTATTCTTGCATGGCTTCACCACTTCCCCCTTCTCTAATTGGCCATTTTTCACTTCAATTAGACTCAGGAAGCTTTCATAGCCACGTGCTCCATGTGCAACATGCACACCTTCTGAGACTACTCCCTCACTTACCATCGTAACCCCGGTCTCCTCGCCGGGCGCCTCGCTCATTGAAGCCTCCTCTGATACGCCATCACCCAGCTCATCCACCGTGGGGCATTTCAAATGCCCTTCATGTCTGACATGTACGTTGATCATGCACGAATCTCGAGAAACCTTGTTTTGAAGGGCACTATTGCATCTTCAAGAAGAATTATTTTGAGAGGTTGAAGGTTGAAATGTCTCTAAAGTTGAATTTTAAAACCCCTCTTGTTATTGTAATCCTATTAAATGTTTCCCCAAAAGCTGGATTACCACTCCTTTTAATGCATGAGGTGAGCACATGGTACACTAAAATTTTTGAGGTGAACGGCTAAGACATCACCTTTAGAAAATGCATCCTCCCATTATTGTCACAGGTTTAGAAAATCCCTTATATCTTTCTTAGCTAACATAGCTTTGAGAATGCTAGCTTGCTCCCTCCTCATTGCCTCAGCTATTTGCAGACTACTCAATCTTTATCTTCAAGAACTAATGTAATGGAATAGCTTTTGGTTGTCCTATCAAGAGCATTAGCTTGCCACCTATATCACATTATTAGAAGCCATTGGCCCAACTTTGGACTCATCAAGTATTCTTTTCTATAACATAGGTAGCCTTTATAAAACAAACCCTTGAAGTCAAGATCTTCTTGTAGAAAATGGTGCAAGCCAACTTACCTTTAGAGGCTTTCAACAAATGAAGCAATGTGAGTATACAGTTTGTCTTGCCTTACAACATTGGTTAAGCAATGCATCAATGCCATCATGTGTATGACCAACCATTGATAAGACTAGTTGCACCCTTTGAAAATTTCTAGGCACAACGAGTAATGATAAATAGGCAAACACATTATTATTCTTGTTCTCTACTCCAAAATTGTGAACTTAGAAATTCAAAATGCATGGAAGTTGTCTATAGTTGCATCTACCTAGATCTTCTATCTTGGCTTCTTTATTTAGACTTTGTCTATAGCATCTACCTAGATCTTGTACTAGGCTTCTTTCTTTAGATTTTGTAGCTATCTCACATTTAGATTGTAATCTGAGGGTACAGATTTTCCACCTTACTTTGGACATCTTTCTTTGACCCAAATCCCCACCCTAAAGAAAGGTTTGGAAAAGACTGTTTACCTTGTCTAAGCCCTTCTTTGATAGGAACCAACAAGATATAAAATAGATTAAAGAGAAATAGATATAGTGGTTGGTACAAACTTTCTTCTGGCAAGAGAAGAATCCCTGCCATCTTTGTAATTTTGTCTTGATTCTGTCTAGAACCCACTCTTATTTGTCTTTATTTAAGAACTTGAAACACGTAGGAATTCCATCAGTCTAAAGATTTCTCCTTCTTTTAAGAGCTTGCACCCTTTGTTAATCGGGACTTGAGGGTTGGGACTTCTACTTCCAAAGACACCTATCTTTTTATGGTTAATTTTGGAGCCAAAGGCGCTACAAAAAATCTGAAGGCACTTAACCACGTTTCCAACTTATTGTTCATCATTTTGCGAGGTGAGGTTGGTATTGTCCGCGAATTACTGGGGCAGACAATCTGTCCTCCTCCTCCTACTCGAATGCCTCCTATCATTCTCTTGTCCACTTCATCTTGCGTTAGCCATTTGAGAGAGTCGTCTGCCATGGCAAAAAGCAGAGGAGCTATGGGGCATCCCTGTCTAATTGATCTCTTAAGTGCAAAGGAGGGTGAAAATATACAATTCGTTTCTACCTTCACTCGAGCTTGAAGAAGAAGGATATTGACAAATTTTACAAAGTTGGGCCCAATCCCCATATCTCGAAGGGGACATAAAATATAATCCCACTCCATTCATTCGTAAGTTTTGTCAAAGGCAACCTTGAGAAAGCAGATATCCTAGTGGGTTTCCTCTGCATGTTCTAATCCCTCCCACAATGTAAGAATTTCCTCTAGTATGTGCGTACCTTT
This sequence comes from Dipteris shenzhenensis, assembly GCF_047967505.1. NCBI lineage: Eukaryota > Viridiplantae > Streptophyta > Polypodiopsida > Gleicheniales > Dipteridaceae > Dipteris > Dipteris shenzhenensis. Next base: position 35,077,014 of record NC_141613.1, on the reverse strand, counting down.
AATTAATCCCTTTTGGTCTTCCCGGATCCAATTCTACATCTTGTCCCTAAGTCTTACTGCTAGTGCCTTTGCAAAGATTTTATAGCTAGTGTTTAACATTGTTAGGGGGCACCAATTCTTTAGCTCCAACTTAGGCCCACCTTTTGGGATGAGATTAATCATCCCAGTGTTTATTCTTGAGTTCAAAAAGCCTTTGTCCATGGATTCTTCCCAAAGGTTTAGCAAATAGAGGCCAACCGTGTTCCTAAAGGTTTGGTAGAATTCAATTGGGAGCCCATCTTCTTAGGGGGGTTTTACTTTGGCCATTTGATTAATTGCACTCTTCACCTCTACTAAAGTCAAATCCCTATCTAAAGACAGGGCATCAAAGCTTGCTATAGGTTTCTTCCTATCCCTATGGTAGAGCACTCTATTCCTCACTTTCTTTGTTTTGATCACTTCAGATTCCCCTAGAAGGCTCTGAAAATGGGAGGCTATAGTACTCAAAATCTCTCCCAAATCTTCAATCACTTGGTCATCCAGAATTATGCAGTCTAGAGTTCCCTGAGTGTGTTTTTTCTTGAGAATATGGAACATATCCTCATTTTCTGTATCTCCCTTATCTACCTACTAATCCCTTGTGTAAATCCTTGCCTGGGAGTCTTTTATTGAAGCTTCTACCTCAGTGGAGTCTAAAACTCTGACATGGTCACCAAGATCTTGTCTTCTCTTGTTCTTGGTCTGGTCTGCTCTCTTTTAAATTGCCCAAAGGATGATCTTGGTCCTTTTCATTGCCCTGGTCCATTTACTTATGGTGCTAGCTAATCCTCTGAATGCTTATGCCAAATCTTGGTTACTTTGTTCTCGACGTAAGGGAGCTGAAAGAAGAAAGGATTGGCTTAAAACCAAGATTTGTCTCTTTCTCCTTCTCCTTTGTCTAAGCTAATCAGAATCAGCTTATGGTCTGAGAAGGGTAGCGAGGACAGAGAGCTTCTCTTATAGCTTAGAGATTTGTCAAGTATTACTCTTGAGATATACGCTCTATCAATTTTGGATTTCCTATGGCAATGACCTACTTGGTTGTTAGTCTAGGTAAAAGAAGTGTTCTTTGATGCGTCTACCAATTTAGCCGCTTCTTTAAGAGCATTTCAAGAGGCAAGCTCTTTCCCTCTTATGACTCCCCAGACCTTGCCATCTATCCCTCCTAGATTCTAACATATTGAAATATCCCACTAGGATCAGGTTTGTATGAATCACATTATCATCCCATAAGAGCATTTTGTCATGCACTAAATTCGTAGACTGAGTTTATCTGGCAGGACAAGCTGTCATGATTGAACTCGATCCCAATTCCATTGGACCCAAAGGCCGATTGAGCTCTACCTATGAATTAGGTTAGATGGACTACTACCCCAAGGTAGTGCCTCCTCTGCCTTCTTCATGATTTGTGGTAAACCAAACATGATTTTCATCTATTTTCTTTAGGTTCCATCTCAACTTATCTCCTCGTACTTTGACTTCCTGAACTACAAGAAAGTTTGGACGAAGCCTGCACTTTCTGATTTATCTTCTGAAAACTAAGGTTTGAGGTCGTTTGTAAGCCCCTGAACGTTAACACTGAGAAACAAGAACTTTTTTTGCATGGGTGTCTACATTACTGAGTGATGTTTTGGTTTCTTCTTAAAGTTGACCAGATTGTGTTCAGGGGAGATGGTGAAGCCTCTTGACATCCTTCTTTTCTCCCTTTTTAGGATGTTGGATTGCTAACAGCTAAGCTCTCTCTTTGGCATTTCCTTTCGGCTTGGATTGTTTTCTTGCCCTTGACTATTGTGAAGGGTGTCTCTCCTTTTTCAACTAGTGTGTGTTTAGCTTGGGCTAGCTGCAACTCAAAATCCTATGTATTAGCTATGAATTCTTCCTCCTCCTTTGAAGTGTCATCCATTTTGTCCTCATTTACAAAACGACCACTTCACCTTTCTTCTATGGGCGATGAGGGGCTTTCCCCTTCTCTGCCTGTGGCATACTAAGAGGCTTCTCTTTTGGAGGCTCAATTTTGTCCTCTTTTGATTCAGTCTCTTGGGGTGGGCTCTCATTGTTCTCTTTCTGCTTTCTCATACTAGCTCTGGCGGGATAGTCTTTGATGAAATGACCTCCTAGACCACACAGGAAGCAAGAATTTGGAATGTATTTGTAGTAAACTTTTTGGAAAAACTCACTTCTGTCCACATCAAGGATCCGAATAGTGTTTTTGGTGGGTTGATGGGACAAGGTCCGAGACAAGGTCCATTAGAACAATGGCCTGGGGACTCCTTGGGGATTTCCCCTTGGGCTAATGAATCTTTTGGTTTTGAGCCCAAGAAATTGGACCAGGGGCACACAGAGCATCAATCTATAGAAATAGAGAGAGGGGAAGCTCTGGGAATTCCACCTAGATAGGAGCTTTGGAAGGGGGAGGCAAATCGGGGCTAAAGGAAGGTTCCCAAAGTTTCACAAATAATGGTTGGTTCTCGATGGGCCATCCATTTGCCATTTTGAATGACCTCTGTGAATTTTCAAAAAGAAAGACCATGTATTCATTGCGTAGAAAGCATATACTAGTGATGTTTAGAGCTTTTCACATCCAAATGTTGTGCACCCAACCCTCTAGGAAAATAGCTGGAGGCCTCGGCCCATGAATATACCTGATGACAACACAAGCACACAACCATTTCATTGTTTCATTAAGAATATCATTGGGCACTTTTACCATTGGGATCTTACCTTTTCTAGGCTTTCCATTTGCCACTCGAGATCTTGTCTCACCTTTTTCAAATGCTCTTATTTTGTCAGTGGCCTCTGAGTCTTCTTGTTCCAGTCATTTGAAGATCTTCTTAGCTCTAAGGGTGAGCATCTCCTAGGCCATCTATTTAGGTACAGAGGGGACCTTTAAAAGGCTTCAGCTTTTGCACCCTGGAGAGCTCCAACATAGGTCCCTTTTGTTGGCATCTTAAGCAAGGATTTCCTCCTCTGCACATTCTGGAGCATGTCAAGAGGCTTGAGGGATCCATTGATCTATCGGTACTGGCTCGTGGAAGAGAAAGATTGCACTTTTGTGCATCAAGGATGATTTTTTCATGTTAGTTTCGTTAAGAAGCGAAACCTTTATATTCGTGTCGAAAGTTTGTATGCCCTAATAAAAATAAATGTTTGAAACATTCGCCAAGATTCGAAACTTTTATATCAAAAAGTTTGAAGTATCGCCAGGATTTACATGTTTTACTTCAAAATTCAAAAGAAAATATACAAATTGTGCTATATGCTATCAATATTGTGAAACTTTAAAAAATAGCTCGATCAACTTTCACCAAGATTTTATATTAATATATAAATATACCTTCAATAAAAACATCCATGTTGTGCATGATATGCCTTGGATGGGAAATTGTCCCTATGTAATAAGCAACTAGCTCATGATGAGTATATACCTAAAGAAGGGGATATGCATTTACAGCCACAAGCTATGGAAAATGCATTTTCAGAACTTAATGCACAGCCATGTGATGTTTTGGTGCATGTATGGGGACAACCTATGATGCTTTTCCTAGGATAATTAATTGTCCACTTGACATGAGAAACCAAATAAAATGTAGGGTTTTGACTATCATGGGTATGCCATCCTTTATTGCTTTCATGAGGATAAGCTATGTCTACATGATTATCTCATACATGAGCAGGTGTTAATCACCTACTCTCAAACAGCACCCTCTTTGGTATTTATAGTTGATAGAGTCAGGTGCTAGCAAGCAGATGACAAGTAGAGGAGAGTCACTTCAATCAATATATCAGCCCACCATAATTGGCATTGTGGAGGTCAAAAGTTCCTACCAGTTGAATATCAAAGGGCATGGCACAAATTTGGTGTTTGCTTCATATGAAAATTGTGTGAAATATCCAAAAAATGCTAGAGAAGTGCTAGGGCTAAAGAAGAATTTGCTTTCAATTTTAGCCTTCTGTGATGATGGGAATGATAGGATTCATTTGTGAAGGTATTTTCTTAGGCAGTACATATAAAGGCATTTATACATTTAATGGCAAAGGGTTGAAGCAGAAACATGCATGTGCTATATCCGAATAGCTCACTACTAACTTTTTGCATAAGAGGATGGCTCACATCAATCCCAAAATCCTTTGCACGCTAAAATGGCTTAGCATAATGGATCCTACCATGGGTTTAGTGCAATCAAATATCTCTTCTTGTGAGGGTTGTGTTTATGAAAAGATGCATAGATTGAATTTCCAAATATTTGAGCAAAAAGGGCTAGCAACCACTCTTGATCTTGTGTATATAGACTTGGTTGTGCCTAACATTGAACTTTTGGTGGAAATAACTATCATAACTTTCATATATGACTATTCTAGAAAGCTTTGGGTGTATGACTATTTTAGAAAGCTTTAGTGTATCTCAATTCTAAAATTCAAAGAAATTGGCAAGAAAGGGTGTGAGTACACTAGCAATGATTTCAAAAGTTTTTGGAGGAAGAATGGGATCAAGAAATACTCAACTATTGCTTACACTCAACAAAATGGAGTGGTGACAAATAGAAAAAATAGACATCTAATTGACACCCTATGAAGCTTGGGACAAAGAAAAAGGCCAAATTTCATGTATTTGACAATTTTTGGTTTATTTATTATGCACATCTGCTAAAACAATAAAGGATAAAGTTGGTCAACAAAGGTGACAAATGCATTTGCATTGGCTACATAGTGAGCAAAGCTAAGTGGCTATACTACCTTGAATCTTGCGACATAATCACTAGTAGGGATGCATCTTTAGAGATAGAAAAACTCTCTGTTGTTTCAAAAATGCATCTAGATTTTGGAATAGACCACAAGGACAAATTGCAAGAGGATGTTTCCCAACCTTTGTCATCCAAAAGTGAAAATTTTGAGGATCAGAAGGAGGATTTGTAATAGCGAATCTTGCCCACATAGATGGGAAAATAGCAATAGCCCAAAGAAGCTAAGAAAACTCTTTATGAAAACATCTTATGAAGAAAATAGAGGATGCAAAATCTCAAGACATTCTTGAGGATAGGAGAAGCATCTCTCATGATGCATGTGTGGGATAAAGATGACCCTTGTAATTATACTCAAGAAGACAAGCATGTGGAATGGAGAAATACCATGAGATCAAAAATGGATGCGAGAAATCACACTTAAAAGGTTGTGGACTTTCACTTGGAAAAAATGCACTAGGATGCAAATGGGTGAACGACAAGTAAGGCAGAACAAATGAATCCATTGAAGACTAGTTACCAAAAAGTAGTCCTAAGAAGAGGGTAGATTCACAAAGTATTTAGTACTAGCTGCAAAGTCTACTGTAGTGAGAACAATACTTTTCATGCTAGCACATTTTTTTGGCCTCTAGCGGAAGATGGATTTTACAAAGTCTTTTACATCAATTGCAAAGTCTACTATAGTGAGAACAATACTTTTCATGCTAGCACATTTTTATGGCCTCTATGGCAGATGGATTTCAAATTAGCCTTTTTGAATCATGATTTGGATGAGGAGGCTCATATGAATCAACCACTCGGTTGGTCTTATCATTACAAGCAATGATCAACCATTCCTAGAGTATCTCAAAATAGCACTATGCAAAAGAGTTTAAAATGACAAATTCGGGGTAGTTGAAGTATGTCTTAGACATATAAGTATGGCATCACAAAAATGGCATTTCCATAAGTCAAAATAAATTATGCTAAAGGATTTTTGGAAAGTTTTCACATGCAAGACAACAAACCAATTTCAACTCCCATAGAAACAATTAGATGTGGATGCCATTATACACACAACTAGTGGGCATCTTGATTTATCACATGACCACTAGGCCTAACATCTCTCAGGCCATTAGCTATGTTAATCAATATATAGCAAAACAACCATCGGTGGGAAGCCAAATGTATTCTTAGACATATAGCACATCCCAAACCAACCATTGGCAAGAAGCCAAGGCTATCCTAAGTACATGGATGATTTTTATGTATTAGTTTTGTTAAGAAGAGAAACTTTTATATTGGTGTCGAAATTTTTGTATTCTCCAATAAAAAATTAAATTTTGAAACATTTGCCAAGATTTGAAACTTTTGTGTGAAAAATTTTAAGGTAACTTCACCAAGATTTACCTTGGTTACTTCAAAATTCAGAAGATAATATATAAAAGCATACTATGTTCTGTCAATATTGTGAAACTTAAAAAACTAGCTGGATTACCTTTCTTCCATTGGGTTAGCAAGAAGCAAAATAATATTTCTCTTTCTTCCATTGAGGGTGAGAAAATGGCAAAAAATGTAGTAGTATGTTACGTGATCTAGCTTCAAATATTACTTTATGATCTTGGCATAACATCGATGGGCTCAATTCCTCTTGGTTGTGGCAACCAATCAGGCATTACTTTGGCCAAGAATCCTATGGATCATCTAGGATTAATCACATTGATAGATGTTACATAATCCATGAGATCGTGAAAAATTAGCAGGTTAAGATGATGCAAGTCAATGCATAATCAACTGTAGCCAATCCTGGAACTATTTTAGGGGAAGTTTTGGGGTCGTAATGTGCTTGTAATGCAACACACTAGTGGGAATTTTGGGCAAACTCATGCTCTCCCCACCGAAATTCTTCAAGCATAATGATTGCCTTACTAGGCAAAATTTCTTCCTAGCATAATGATTGCCTTTCTGGCAGAATAATGAGACACAATCTATCAAAATTTGTTGTTTTGAACATCATAGAGCTTGACACATGTCACTAGACAAGCAATTATACCTCCTTTGTACAATCTCTATGCTGCATCTTTGTGCAAACTATCCACATCTGTCTTGTCATCTACCTGCATCTCTCCCCCTTTCATCTACTTGTAGCTCACCACATGTCTTTTACGCACAAATCTCTTGCACCAATCGAGATTCTCTACCATTGTGCTAATGTTATCTTGGTGCGACCACTGCACTGGTTCTTGGAGGTGGCTATAGCTACTCCTAATTAAACCAAAGAAAATTTAGTTATGTTAATTGGATGGGTCACGTGATAACCGTGTTGGAGTCCCACAATTGATCATATACTTCGCATCGAGTTTAGAACAAGCGGTTAAAAGTTAATACTAAAGGAAGGAAAATGTATTTCCTTTTGCAACAAAAATAGCAACTTGAATGGTGCATAGCTTGCTAGAAAAGCCCTATAAGTTTGCAAGTGTGCATGAAAGGGCTCCATAAATTGCATGAAAAGTAGGTTCTAAGAGTGGACCCTATATGCTTCTTATTGTAATAGACAAAATTAGAAGAAAGTATAGAGAATGAATGAGAGGCAAGAGACAGAAGGGAATGCAATTGAATCCAAACAAAGCGTGATCTCTGTAGAGGGAATTGACAATTATATTAACCATCAAATGCAACCATAAGCAACTACGTATGAAGCCTCTTAATATCAAGCCCTTACAACTAACATGTGGATGATTGACACATGTTGTCCATGTTACCTCCTCTATTCCCCCCTTGAAACATACACTGTACATGCAACATAAGGTAAATGAGCATCCCAATTCTTGTGATGAGGATTTAGATACATTGCTAACGTGAGCTTTATAGTCTCATTGAGCCTCATTGTCAGTCCATTGCAATCAAGATGAAGTTGACTTGTGTAGAATTTAAGGAACCAAGCAGTCATTTAATGCTTGAACTTTAATGGGTCGGGTTGAACTCTATTCTTTGAAACAATAAAGCCAAGATATTCTAATTGTGTTGCGCAAAATGGCACTTAGATTTATTCAATTGCAAATCGAACTTGTGAGTAGCTGAAACACGTGTTCCAACACGCTCAAATGTTCTTCCAATGTTGCTGTGTGAATCAGCACGTTGTCAAGGTAAACAAGAAACTTCCCTTGCATAATCAAATCATGGAGCACAAACCTCATCAGCATTTGAAATGAACTTGTGGCATTTGACATCTCGAAAGCCATTACATTGAATTCATAAAGGCTAAATGGTGTGGAGAATGTAGTCTTGCATTTGTCTTCTTCCTTCATTGGAATCTACCAATACCTGGATTTCAAATCCAAAGAAGTAAAATATTGTGAATGTGCCAGTGAGTCCAAAATGTTTTCAATGTCTGGCAGCGGATATTCATCTCTGATTGTTACTTTCTTTAATGGGCAAAAATCAACACAGAATCTGAATGAGTTGCTTGTCTTCCACACCAAATGGGGCTCAAACGCCCATAGACTTTTGGAATGTTTGATTATTTTCTCCTTGATCATGAGTTGGACTTGCTTTCTAATCTCCTTAGCTTGTTCTAGGGAACGTCTTTTGAGTGCTTCACACACTGGCCATGCATCACCAGTTGGAGCTTCACGAGCCGATTCTGTTACCATTACTATCGAATTACCATCCAAAATGTCGGTATTTTGCACAAGCAATTGATTGATTTGTGTCCAAACCCAACCATCTTTGAACAATTGTAGCCGTTGACACGTGTTTCGAGACTGGCATGAGGACACCCATGCAACCGGTGGAACACCCAACAATAACAATGCTCAATTTGAAAAATCAAGCATAGCTCCATGAGCTTCCAACCAATTGCAACCAATTGTCAACGGGAAAGTGTGATGCTCTAAAATGGTTGACTGGACCACACACTTGTGAGATCGTAATGTAATCAGCACATCACATCCATATCAAGATGTAATTGGCATTGAGCATCTCCAAAAAGAACATTTTTAATAGGATCAAAATATTGCAACAATTGAAAGTCATCTACAAAAATTTTGTGAACAGTGGTGAGAGAACTTCATGAATCAACCAAAACCAAAATTGTTTACTATTGAAATTGAGCGGCTACGACAAATGCTATACGCGGCCTGAGAGCTTTTTGTAATACTGGGGCAATCACTCCCTGAACGGCCCCAGTCGGTCTTTTCCTAAGACCAACGAGGAAATCTATGAATTTTGCATATGCGTGGAAGAACCCTATGTTGCCAAAAATTGTCTACAGTATCGTTTGACGTGCCCATATTTGTTGCAAAAGAAATAGCGAGGTCAACCTTATGGATCTCGATCTGGCAACCTTGGTCAATCATTGTATTGATTTCTCATTGATGCTTGCCATTTATTTGGGCATTGTGAACAATCTCCATGGGCATTGGATTCTGAGATGAAATTGGCAGGATCGGTGGTAATATTGGAACTTTCGTCATAAATTTGGACGAAGTAAATTCTGTTCACTATGCAATTCGTAATGCTTCACGTAAGATTTTTCCACAATGAAATGTCCAATCTTAGGTGAGGCCACAAGAAGGATAGCTTCAAATCTTCTAAACAGTGACACCATATTGTTTGGCAAATGTTTCAAATCCTACAATTGAGTTAATGCATCTTTCACATTATCAGTGTTTCCAAATGCTAAACAAAGAGCTCGACCAAGAACATTTGACTTAAACATCCAACTGATGGTACCACACTGAGAGTGCTTGAAGAGCTGGCTTAATCTCTTTGGATTTCTGTTGCTCTGACCACTAATGTTAATCTGCAAGGTTGTCAAAGTGATCAAGCCATATGTATATATCCTCAACAACTGACATGTATGGAGATTGGAGACAGAAACGGAGTGTGAGGCCAAATTGGGGACGCTAATGTTTGACTGTACTTATTCAGACAACAAGGTTCCTAAAATATCCAGGTTAAAACTCAAAACCTACGTCGTGCTTCCTTCTCTACACGATTAGCATCATGCTCCATTCGTCCATCTCGCCCTCTCTACCCGGCGTCTCCACCAAAGACATAATAGACAAAATCAGAAGAAAGTACAGAGAATGAGGCAACAGATAGAAGGGAACATAGTTGACTCTAAAAAAAGCATGCTCTCTTTGGAGGATGTTGGCCATTATGTTACCATCAAATACAACCGTAAGAGATAGCTGCTTATGAATCCTCTTCATATTAGGCCCTTACAATGGACATGTGGACGATTGACACGTGTTGCCCATGTTATGTTATGCATGGGAATGCAAATGCCTCTGAATTTAAATCCCTAGAGAGATCATCTAGCCCTACTTGAGGAACATCACGTCTAAGCATGGGAAGGCACTCCATAAGTCTAGGTTAAGTATTTATCATGGGTGACGAATATATTTCTATTTTTTGGATTTTTTGTTTTGTTTTTTAACATTGAAATTTGATACTACCTCTAACATTTCAAAGAGAATAGGGCCTTGATGGACCTAGTCACACCCAAAAAGGAGGAACATAAACTAGTATGTTTCAAGTTCACAATTGCATGCTCCATTAAAAATCTATACAATGTTCGATTCAAAATATAGTCGAATACAACATATAAATCTATCGAGAAAGGCAACAATGACTTCTAATAGAACTAAAGACATCAAGCATAGCTAAATTCTCTATCAAGTGTCACAAAATTATGTATTAAACTTTGAAAAGTATTCATAAGCCTCTCCAAAGATGTATTGTTTGTCTTAGGCCTTTTCCCACCTAGTAAGCTTAAAAGCTAGTTGTATTGAAGGTAATCCTAATAATTAATTCCATTCCATTGGTACCCAATATTTAATGCACAAAGTGGTCTAAACGACAAAATTGTCATGTTTACCTTCGAAAGTTCATTCTATAAGATTACAATCACAATGGCTTCTTCTTTTCAAGAGCTTTCAAAGGAGTACCCATGTTGTATGGTTTTGATTTTACAAAAGAAATAATGGACTGTTGCTCTGTTATGGAGCACTAAGAAACTATGCACTATTGCTCTATCATCAAGAGAAGCTAAATATAGAGCAACTACAAATGCTACATGTAATAGAATCTGGTTAAGGAGTAAGATATTGCAATTGTACAAAAACATCCAACTTCTTTATTCTGTTCAGAGATCCTATATTTCATGCTCAAATGAAGCATGTTGAGGTGTGAACTCACTTCGTTCATAAAAAGATTTTGAGAAATGCAATAGAGCTGGTATATTGTCCAACAAAGGATCAAGTGGCATATATCCTAACTAAACCTCTTGCTAATATTACGTAAGAGAAGTTATCCAATGTGGATTTAAAGCCTAACTCTTTGTTATCAAGGAGTGCTTAAAGGATATGGAGTCGGTTCATCAAATCCATCATGGGGTGATTTGGTGGTTAGGATTATTAAAGGTTCCAAAAGAGTAGGAGTTCGACCTTAGGTCCTAGAAGAACCATGTGATGACATTAGAGATTTTCAAGGGCCACAAGAGGTGGCATACCTGCACATGCATCCACATGGATGGAATTAGGGGCATATGGAACCATGCTATTGGTCTAACTTAGGTATCATACAAGCATGCAATCGAGCCACTTCACATACTTTAAGGGCAATTGATCAAATGGTAGGATTGCATCCATGCATATAAGTTAGTGCTTTTCGAATTGGCATGCTATTTCAATACTATATAGGATGAGGATGAGGCCCAAGTTTCTATGTGAAGCCATCAAGTGGCTTCATTGTGACACCTCCTCACTTAGGGTTTGCTATATATTATGGATTAACTAGGGAAGCTAGTTAATGCATTAATTGTGTGTGTACACTCTCCATCTCTAGGAAAGCTTGTAGCTAGTGATTGGCACTTCTTACAATAGTTCCTTTTTAGTGCTTGAATTTGGTTTATGCCTATGTGATTCATATCCCCCTAATGGATCTCCCATCATTCATTATGAATTTGGTTCCTACCTGTGTCATTCATACCCCCCCCCTAATGGCTCTCACATAATTCCTCCATTAGTTTCTCATCTATACATTCCATTTACTTGTTCTAAAACTCTTAATCTCAATAAATTATTCCATACACATAGCTTAACCTAAGGAGAAAGGGGAAGGAAAAGGCCTTTATTTTCAATAGAGATATTTAATTAATTTCTTATAAGGAAAGTGGAGTACCATAGTTGTCTTACCACTAGGCTAAATGAAGATGTTGTGAAAGAGGTAGAGTATAGGTATGATAAGAGGGGAGGGAGTTCCTCCCCTCACAAATAAAGGACCTTCCTTTTTAATCACTTTCCTCTTTATCCCTCTCTTGCTCATTTTTCCACTAATTAGTACGTTTTTTGAATTGTTTTCAATTGGGATAACTTGTTTGTGAGAGAGCACTACAACCTAGCAAGCCTTCTCTTATCTTGTTTCGTTACCCATAAAAAATTCAGAATTGCATAGTACATGTAGTATACTTGAGAATTATTTTTGCTGCCCCAATGGCTAGCCTTAGAAAACAACTAGTGGTCATAAGAGAAATCAACTTCCTACTGACTGCCTAATATGCATCTAGATTTGGCACATTTACATCAACATTTAATTTCCATGGTTGAAAATAATTGTTATTACTATGTTGCCATATTTTTTAATGCTTCCAAAAATGTAGTTCAATTTTTCAAAATCTATCATTTCAAGCTCTTTGCATAATGAGTTGCTCAACGAAAGCATGATCAGATTGCATGCAATGAAGAGATCATCCACATAGAGTATGACAAGGATGACATTGCCATAGTTTGCAATCTAAAAGATTTAGGTCAGTTGGGGCCTTTTGCATGTCAACTTTTTTAAAAAGGACATATATCGGTATACCATGACCTAAGACGCATCTCCTCATCTCGGCCTCCAATAAAGAAGGATGATATGACATTAGATCCTAGTTGGGTCTCTAGCACTCTTAGTGCCTCCCTATTAGATCCTGTCACAACCAATCATACTTGTCCCAAAAATTTCATCTCATGTGACTTCACAGATCACTACATACCCTATAGGAATTGCCCATCATGGTGGCTAGTTCCTTTTACACTAGACACACCCCTAGGTTAATCCTTGGGGGGTCACGCGTAGGGCATTGACCCCCAAATCTAATAAAGGAATCCTTCTAAAAGTTTTAGGGCCACATCAAGGAAAATGATGTCTAATTTTAGTAACTATAAAAGCATTTGGAGTTGATGCATATTAAATGTGCATATTTATGGAGTTAGTTTCATGCTCGTTGGATTTCTCCAAGACTCTTCAAAATAACAATAGCCAATGGACAAGAATTTACAGAATGCATATGCAAATTGTCAAAAGAACTCTAAAAAAGGTCTCAATCACATCTTCATTTGCGAATAGATTTGAGATGACATATAACTAGATGAATCTAGGAACATATCGAAGATCAAACACAACACATAGTACAGTTTCAATCTCATGACTGTCAGTCACAACATTGAAGACCATAAACTCCATCACGCATGGCAAGGACTAGCTACTATGACATTTCTAACAGTGCAAATTTGAGAACATAGTTTACACTATGTCATACCACGCAACAACAATGTAGATTTGAAACCAGTGTTAAAGGATGCATACATAAATTTGCAAATCATAAAAGGACACTCAAAAACATCCTAGTACACCTTCTTTTGTGGGTATTGAACACACTATGTGAAGCATATTTTTCAATAATTTGAGCACCACATTTATTGCAAGCAAATGAAGATTTTTGCATGTGTGGCAATCATAACAAGCAAGCTTTCTATTGGCAAGAAAGGGGTTCGAATCCCCTCGTCATTGCATTTTTTAAAAAGTGGGGGATTGGCAGGGGTTTGAAAGTAGGGCCCCATGGAGCGAAAATTCACTGTGGCTTGACTCTGATAGCCGCGGCTAGAGTGGAGCCTCCAGTTTTTGGTTCACTTTCTTTTTCTCTTTTTTTGGGCAAAAAAGTAATGTGTCTTTATTGCTTTATATCATGTAATACATCAAAAAGATAGAAGTAGAGCTGTTTGTTGTGGCTAAAAGAGCCCTTACATCCTGAAGAACAACAAAAGTATAAAATCCCAAGAAAGTCTGAGTGACTTTTCAAAGATGAAAGGAAAAGCTAGAAGTTTCACTTTCTATCGCGATGCCCTAGCCCACCCCATGGATGTATCAACTAAATTTGCTATATCTGGAGAGAGAGGAGCACAAGTGAATCCTCCAGTTGCTAAGGGCTCAGCCCATTTCCTAAAATGAGTTAAACTTCCGTTGCGAAGCAATTTTGCAGGTTCCTACTTGTGGAGTCAGATGTTCCATACTCCACACCATGGGGACCTGCTCTTAAGGTGGGTTTAGACCACCCACCTAGCCAAGTATCAAAACGTTGCTTGTCTGAGTTATCCCGACGGAAGGGAGCCACCTCCCCTTGCCCATGCAACCTGCCAGTGTGCACAAGCTAAAACTTCAGCACCATCCATGAATCAAAGTTGTTCGCAGGCATGTAGTTAAGACCATCCTCCAATAATGATCCTCCTTGCAGCATTTATGACAAGATGGTAGCCATTTTGGTGTAAAAAGGTGAGACACTAGCCAAGCGATTTGGGAAAAATGGCCGGGCAGGTGGTGTGAACCCAACCTCAAGCTCTTTACACATGAGGTGCCCATCGCTGGGTTATCATTTAAACCAATAGGAGGTGAGCTATTTAACGATTTATACACACACACCACCCATGACCAGACCTTCCAGTCCTGTGGACTCCACGTCCTGCCCTCTGTGGGCAACCAAGCTTGGTTACGGGCATCCTTCAAATCTGCCAGTCACCTTTGCCCTTCTGTGGGCAACCAAGCTTGGTTACGGGCATCCTTCAAATCTGCCAGTCACCTTTGTTTTTCAGGGTCCTGTAAATTTCCATCATTGGGTAAAGGGGTGCCCATGGGTGGGCAGTCAATTTTTTAAAACCCATATTGCAATGGGGTGCGCCAACTACTTAGGACTCTTTTTGGGCGCCCATACATTAGGCTATACTTGGGCACCCTTGGCATGAGTAAACAGCCTTTGAGGCTGGTTTCACACCACTCGTTGATCATTCTACAAAAAGCGGTGTAAAGGCTGTCATCTTGATTGCCCAATAGGAGCGACGAGCCCGCACACTAACACAAAAGATTTGTGTTCGGGCCCAATGAAGGTCGCTCCCACTCATGGCCAACTCCCCCAACCACTACCATTCTAGCTCCTCCAACCGTTACACCAATCACACGGTGGTGAAATCAATTAGGAGCCTGATGACATGCCCTAGTGCATGGCCTAAAACTCTTTAAGGTCAGGTAGTGGGAATAAGCCGTTATCGACAAAGGGTGGACAATCACCTTCGTCTTCCTATGGCTAAAGCTATGACTATGGAGAGCCCCGGCTTGCTTATTTTATGTTGTCCCTTTGGTGAGTAACCCATGTCTTCTCTCACTTGGGCAGGTGCCGGGCAGTGTGTGTTACCTTGAGGCAGTCCAACTGCATAGGCGCTCTCTAGCAAATCCACGAATGATGCGTGGCAAACATCAAGCCATGTCCTTCTAGAGCTTGGTGCGATCTAAGGGTAGGATCACACCATGTGGCGGCTATCCTCGAAAAGTGTTGCAGTCCTCTGGCCCAATACGAGAGATGGGGCCGATGAAGGCCGTGTCCCCTTCAAGCGCTGCATGACTGGCCCATTCTATCTCTTCCAACTAATCACACGCGGAGGGGCCCCTAAGACGACTGGCCCATTCCATTTGTTACGCCGGGGGTGGAAATGAACCACCACACTTGGAGATCATCTTCCAAGTGGGAAAAAGCGGTGTACAATCACTTCCCTCCTCCTTCCCCTGTGGCGAAAGCTATGGCTATGGCTATGGCGATGGCTATGGAGAGCCTCGGCTCCTCTGCCTTCTTCCTTGCACCTCCATCTCTGCGTCTCTCCCGACCCATATCCTCTGCCTCTTCGAGATCGCTCACAACTCGCCCATATTCCTTTTCTATCCTCTCCAAGGCTCAATTAAACAGCTCCGACGACTCCCTCGGTGCCCCCGGCATTGCCGCCGTCGCTGGCGGACTCGTTGGCAACCCAGTGGTCGCTTGGTCCCTCTACACCCTCAAAACCACCGGCTGTGGTCTCCCCCCTGGCCCTGCCGGCTCCATTGGAGCTCTGGAGGGTGTTAGCTATTTGGCCATTCTTGGTATCATCGGGTGGTCTGTCTATACGAAGGTGAAAACGGGTTCTGGGCTTCCTAGCGGTCCTTTCGGTCTGCTTGGAGCGGTAGAGGGACTGTCTTACTTGACCGTTCTTGCCATTGGCGTTGTATTTGGCTTGCAATACTTGGATTACGGTTACATACCGGGTCCAGTTCCAGGAGAGCAGTGCTTTGGTTGAGAAGCTTGTCACAGTGCTGCGATGCCTTTCGAGTTATTCAGTGGCTTTGTAAAGAAACCCCTTCAACTTTGTTCATAAAGTGAATTACTCTGTCATACAATTGTGTAAGTCTATTAAAGGGGCGCATGTACAATAGTTTCTTGCATTGAATATCAGCTGGGTTTTGTTGGACGGCTGATAATGTTTATTGAGAGTTATGGTACACGTTTCTCTATTATGAAAATGGAGAAATTTGGAAGCTGGTTTGAAATGAGAGAAATGTACAATGTAGCTGGCTCGATATGGTTTTCCTTACAGTGGGAGCCTTATGAAGTCATTTTGTTTCAACCAGTTTCTTTCTACCAATTTTTCTTTTGCAACCATTCATTGTAATAATACTAGGTTGACAAAATTTTGGGAGTGCTGAATTTGTGATCCCTTACCTTTTTGTTACCCGTCATAAGGTGGGTACGTGGCTGTATACGTACTTGTTTCTCTTTTGTTCGTATCGATTTCTGATGCTCCCCCATCCTTGTCTCTTCTTTGCTTCTTTGATTCACCTCTTCAGTGTTGTCCATCCTTTGCCACTACCTGGTTTCAAGGGCTGCTGCTAGAATCAGGATGGAGGGTGAATTCGTGCTCTGAATTTCTTCAAGAATCCACTGTATCGTCTGTCATGATTTTTCTTGTTGAAGAGCTTTCAAAGGACTCTTTTTAGCTCCGTTGGAGTTAAGGTCATGGTTTGGATTTTTAAGTCCTATCCATGTAACCTCAGTGTGTAGCTTAATGGTTTGAATGCATTTTAGAGGCAAATCCTAGATTTAATATATTTAAATTCAGCCCTTGTCTTCATAGTATATAATGTTATTGGTGGATCTTAGAAAAGGGGGAAGGAAGTAGGAAATGTGGAGGTGAGAGCAGAGGCAGAGAAAGAGTGAGTAAAAGCCCACGACAAGTGAGCCTTGTAGAGAGGCTGTATCCTCACATGGAGCAGGTACTCTCAAACATCACTGTGGAAGTACCGTGTGTGGATAACATAAATGAAGTGAGGAGGGAGCAGGGAGCTACGATTGAGGAGTTGTGAATCTTAGAGAGAGGCTTTATCTGAACATGACAAATGCACTAGCACAACTTCGTGGAGGAATGAGGTGACGTGAATCTGAAACGTCTGAATATTTAAGTCAACTAACACACTATACTAACTGATGTGAACAAACATGGGAATGGACCTTAGATAATGAGGTTGTGCTCGATCATGCAACACCCTACTGGTAACGAGGAGTAAAGCGTTCCCTTAATGTCAGTGACTTCCTGTCTCCCTGAAGGTTAATCCTCATGTAAGTCAACGTGCTTAGTATATTTTCCCCTCACATTGGGTTCAGGCGTCCCTAGGGTCCTGACTCTGTATCCTAGCGTATCACAGTTTACGTTGATATGATAATTGTTTGGTTTTTAGGGCTTTGAATCCCCAGCGTGCCGCCCATAACTATTGGATGCCATGGGTAAGGGGCTGATGTAATGAGATTTCTGCTCCCTTTCAATATGTTCAGTATTCCTTGCGATCCTCAAAAGAATTAACATTTTCACTACCAGGAATGCTCTGGTTGTTGTCATTACCAAGCCTTTTGGCCTCTTTTGTTTTACAGGGGTTTGTACCCTCATTTTGGATGCAGTGTTAGGCAACAAATTCTTGTTGTGCACGACATTATAAAAGCAGTGGAAGCCTACAAAATTTCTTGTTAAACTCAATCATATCTGTCAATCAACACCACTAGATGATTATCCCGTCAAACTATGACAACAGGTTCCAAATGTTGGAAGGGCCTAGCTAATGAGGAGTCTTTCTTAGCATCCAGAATCAACTGTCCTGATTATCCTTATTTGCTGTATTGATAGCAGCCTGTCACTGAGTATTTCTTGCAACAGACAGCATGGGCTGCAATCACCCTTCCCCAGGCACACGTCTTCTCTCGTCCTTGCTTATCACGGCTACGTATGTTGATGACAAAATATCTGTTGAATGGAGTTGTTAAACAGCATCCATCTTTTCCAATTCGTGCGAAATGGTTTAATGGGACAGTTGCATATTAATAAACCCCCACTGTGGCTGCTGCAACGTGCTCTTCCATGGCTACTCTCTGCATCCTTCTTGGCGTGGAGAGCTATCTCATTGTCTTCACCGTGGCTGCTCTCTGCCCCATCCTTTCTGGCCTTGAAGCTCTCTCGGAGCTCCTTCATCACCGCTCTGGTTTTTGCATTCTCCCTTTTCAGTTCCTCCATCATCTGGTTTTTTTCAATGTTCAACGCGTTCTGCATCATCGCTCTAGTTTCTGCATTCTCCCTTTTCAGCTCCTCCATCACATGGTCTTTCGCATCATTGCTAGCTCCTTGTCCGCGATGTCCCCTTCAGTTCTAACTTCTTCCAGCCTATCCTGGAGCTCCTTAATGCACTTCTCTGCTTCTTCTCTTCTATGCCTTTCCATGTCAACCATTTTTGCAGCATCCTCAGCTTGCTCTCGTGCCTGCACGCTCTCTCTTCTGCCTCCTCTACCTTGGCTTTTGCACGCTCCCTAAGAATTTTCTCAAGTTGTGTTGTCTTTGCTGCATGGATGGCTTTCTCTTGTAGAAAATTCACCTTTTGAGACATCTTCTTATCGTATTACTTAAAAATCCCTTTGAGGGTAGATGTCATCAGGTGCATTGCAACTCCAGTGGACTAAGATGACAATTTGGATTTGCCATCCACGCAATTCTTCAAGTTGGTTATCACGCTCTTGGAGATCGCCCTTGAGAAAGAGACATCACATCCTTTCAGTTGCTCTACTGTTGCTTGAACTTGCTAGAATCCTCTCGTATCAAGAAAGAAGTGCATTGTCTGTTTCTGTACATACTGGAGGTCTGTTCGCGAGTTAGAAATCTTGACTCCACCATCTTTACTAATTTGAGCGTTGAGGTATACATCTAGAATATTCTCTCTCTTCCACTGCTTCTCGAAGAAGTGCTTGCAATTGCCTCCAGGAATGCCTAGCACATTTTCAATCATTCTTTCAACGATGGTAATCTTTTGACCTTGACAGACTATTTGTCCCTCCTTCACATTCACGTCTTGTACTAGCTTGGTGAAGTAACTGTTGAGAATAAGGCCCTTGTTGGTGGGGCAAGAGATCATTCAACCCTCTGTAGAATGTTTTTGTTGGTTTTTTTATGCTGGCTCAATGTTGACTTGTGATTTGTACAAGTTGAATAATTGTGATCCGGTGTTATGTATAAGGCCCTTGTTGGTGGGGCAAGAGATCATTCAACCCTTTGCATATTAAAACCAACTCCATGGAACCGGGTAGGTAGGACAAAGCATGATTGGGCTGGGGCAACATGTGTTTATGGGAAGATTATATGTGGATGCTATGATGAAGCAATGCAGTGTTATTACTTCTATTGAACAAAAAGCTTGGAGGAGGGGAGAGGACTCTTGAACTATTTCAAAGGATGCAAGACAAGGGCATTAAGCCAGACAAGTGCACATTTTTGTGAATCTTGAAAACATGTGGCAGTCTAGGAGCCTTGTGAAAGGGCAAGTTAATCCACGATGTCATGGTTAGAAGGAGTTGAATCTAATTTAGTCATTAAGAACATGCTTGTTGACATATATGCAAAATGTGGGAGCTTAGATGAAGCACAAAAAAACTTTGACAAACAGCAAACTTGAGATGTGAGCCCCATGTGATTAAATTCTATCATTTTGAGGCATCTCAGCCGAATTATCAGCATAGCCCACAAGTCTTATAGGGCATACTCTAAAAATATGGCAGGCATATCCACACCCTCTAATGCACATCTATGGCTCTGCTGGTTGACTCCTTTAGCCAAATGTGTTCATGTAGTAATTAACTTACTCTATGTCTTCTGGATGCCTTGCAACACCTATGCCGTCTGAGAGTCATCATGGAATTTAAGTCCATAGAATCTTCTCTGTGAGTTTCTATTCAGGGTTACATGTCTAGGACAAATAAATTACTTTGTCAATCTGTTAACTCCATCACCCCCTTTGTGTGCTTGAGCCATGACAGACATCCTATTCCTTAGCTTGAGTCTCGTGGGCATGGGAAAGTTGGTGGCTAGATATGTCGACCACACACTTGGGGGACTTCTCAACGTGTTTATCACCAAGATGTATGACCAAGACATATTGGGAGAATTGGATATGGCCATAAACAATCATCAGTAAGAGAATCAGTGTGATTAACATAATTATCAGCATAGGCCACATCTTTTATAGGGAACATGTCCATCAACAATCCTCAGTAAGAGAGTCCCATGCAATGAAGATCTGTCATTTTGAGGCATCTCAGCCAAATTATTAGCATAGCCCACAGGTCTTATAGGGCATACTCTAAAAATATGGCATGCATATCCACACCCTTTGATGCCCACCTATGGCTCTGCTTGTTGACTCCTCTAACCAAATTTGTGTGTTTTGGATGCCTTGCAACACCAATGCCATCTAAGAGTCATGGCATTTAAGTCCATATAAGCTTCTCTGTGAGTTTATATTTGGTGAATCGTGTCCAGGACAAATAAATTACTTTGGCAATCCCTTAACTCCACATCCCCTCTGTGTGTTTGAGCCATGATAGAAATCCTATGCCTCAGCCTAAGTCTCATGGGCATGGGAAAGTTGGTGGTCTGATATATCCACCACACACTTGGGGGACCATTCATCAGGTTGCATTCAGAGCAGCAGGCAATGAGTGAAGGCTTAGAAGAGTGTAGAGTAATCCATGCTACTGTTGCTGGGAACGGATGGCTGTTGGATAATGTTGTGGGGAATGATTTCATCATTTTGTCTTGCAAATGCAAGAGAATAGAGGATGTGAATGCATTGTTTGTTGCAGAGTGCTACAAGTGATCTGCTAGAGTATAATGATTGCTACGTGTTGGCAAGGAGGCCTTGCTTCTATTTGCCTTATGGATTTGTGAGCCATTGTTACTGTCCTAGAAGGGGGTCATGTGACCTATGTTAGTTGCATTGTTTCTACAGTAAGATGTGATCTCCTGGAGTGCCTTGATTATTGTGTGTTGCCAATGAGGCCTTGCTACTATTTATCTTATGGATTTGTGAGCCATTGTGATTGCCCTAGCACATGATTGAGTGATCCATGGCACTGCTGCTAGCAACAGAGGGGAGACAGATGTTGTTATGTAAGGAATCTATTTGCATGGAAGTTAATACTTCTAGTTGTGCTGAATAGACTTGGCTATACATATCAAAATATTCAGATTATGCAATTTATTAGTCTGTTTAAGATTTACATGTAATTTATTTGTACTAGATTTCATCATTAGGAGAGGCTGTAATTAAGAGAGTTCATCAGTAAAAATATATTTATTGGGAGACTAATGAGTTTGAGAGAGGTGTGAAGATGCAAACCTTTTCTCTTAAAACAACTTAGCATTGAATCGAGGAAAATGAAATACATCGGGCATACCAACAATCTAACAAGGCTTATAGAAAGCCACAAAAAATACCCTCCACCTAAGATGAAATCCGACATTGAAAATTTTAGTCCTTTTGAAGATAATTTTATTGCAGATATGTTGGTAGAATCAAGTAATATGGACAAGGCAATTACACTAGAAGAAAAATACATCTCACAGTTTCATACAACTGGAGAACAAGGATACAACCACCTCAAAGGACACCCTCCATATCAAAAGAAATACTACTATTTGAAATGTCGCAATCTCATATAAATTAATTTGTGTAAATAAAAAACCACAATAGTATTGTGTTAGCACTGTTTCTCAACGATTCTCTTATTTAAATTTTGTTTTACAAGAAATTGCTCTTTGATAATTAGAAGCTCTTTAATATCTTGGACATCAGTATCTAAATTTCATTATCTTAGATCTAGTCATTGATCATTCGATTCAAGCAACCATCAATCTTCGATTCCTCTCTTTTGCCTGAGCATATCATAGGCATTAATATGATTGGGGGTTCTACCATCTGTAATCGTCATTCCCAATTTCATCACTGGAAATCCAACCAAAATAGAGGCCAATCATATTATGAGACTATTGATGAGTTGAACATGTTCTTGCGGTTCATGGAACAATACAAAGAGACCAACAATCTCAGGTTTATCAATGTTCATGCCATGTTCAACAAACACAATGCAAATGAACATAAGACTAATATTTTATGTACACTCTAAGTATTATGAATTTTTTATACAAAACAATGAAATCATATATGAATCTAATTCCCTACTTTATATTTCTTTCATGTGTTCTCATTGCCTTGCAGGTAGCATTATCTATAGAAGGAGCATAATACCAAGCAATTAAAGGTAACGTTTTTGCATTTGAGATAATCAAAGTATAACACAAACATGAGCACAAAACAGAGTTGAAAGTAGACATGAAAGGAAAGGAGTCTAACGAGAGAGATATATATTGATTGTACGAGTATTGATGATTTTGAAATTCTATTTAGCAATATAAAACATGTTAAGGGCAAATTTAGTCATGCGCTACTAGTTACACCACCTCTATGTTGATATCAAAAACTCTTGAATTATATCTATTAATAATTAAGTAATCAAGAAATTAAATATTAATTAATTAAAAAACTAGTTTGTAATAAAAGTAATTAATTAATAAAAAATAGTAAAAATCAATAAAGTAAAAATTATTTAGTAATAAAAAAGGATTAGTAATAGAGTTAAATAATAATTAAGAAATTAATAAAAATGAATATAAATTTATAATCAAAGAACTAATTATAAATTTAAAAATTAATAAATAATTAGCTAGTAATGGAAGGCTCAAGCCTTAGGTGTGCACGTACGGATCAAGCCCTATGTGCCCACATATTAAGGGGTGTGCCACATGTGGGGGGCATCTTCCTCTTTTTTCTATCAAATCTTTCATTTGGTGTCAAATGTGCAAAACATTTTACTAAAAAAGATTCATTCCCCTCACGTTCTCTTTCCCACCCAATGTACCTCCACTTTTGCTTCTATAGATCATAATTTGTGGAGATCCATATGTAGTGTTGCAAAAACACCCTTTTTTGAGTCTACTAGGTCAATATCAAGTGGAGGTGATTGGTTTGGGGAAAAAGTCCAAAACAAGAGAAAAACAAATTATGAATACAGTTCTCTATTCCTCACCATGGTGATAATAGCATTACTTACTCCCATGTCCTCCCTTACTTACATTTGTAAACTAGCCGCTAAACTTGGCTTCAATGGCTTCTACCTTAAAATTAGTTAGTTTCATCTCACAAAAAATAAGCATGTCAAAAAGCTTTTCCCTCTTGAGAGTGATAACCATTTACTCCTTGATCTATGTGTAATCCAAATTGGCGGTGGGACTCAGATTAAATAAACTAGATCCTTTTCCAATTTTTCTCCACACCTTTTGATATGTTGATGACATTCTTTTCATTAATAACCCTCTCATGATCAAATTCATTGACCCCTCTCATTCCCTTAATGACGATGATCCCTTTTAAATCTACCCTCTTCACCTCATCTTACTCAAATGCAGCCTCACTTCTTCTAAATTTATCAATCCCATCAAAACCTCATAGGTCTTACCACTACCTTTCTCAATACCAAAATTTCTCTTACTGCCCTTTTTCTTGGAAGAAAAAACTTCTTTATTTTCCCACAATATCACTCATTAATTTTCATAGCAATTGACCACTTACCCCTTCATATAAAGTATATGTCACCTTCGTCTTCCAATTTATATTCATGTTCTGATGATTTTGAAGCTTTTATACACTTTGGAATCCTTATCGGCCTGTGCCACAATAACGGTTTTCACATTCTCAAAATTAAGAAAATTATCCTATTCTAATTAGCTCCCTCATTTGAAATGGGACGTACATGAACTCCTACTCCTTATGGGTAGAGAGTAGGTCATCACACTATTGATGTAATGTCTCACCTAGTTTGTTGTCCCCCATTGCGGGAAATGGTGGACACACACACACACACACACACACACACATGCACGCATGCATGCACTATTCTATTTTCCCTTCTCATAATTACTTTTTCAATATTTCACTTTCATGCCCTCTCATGTATAAACCTTCCACCCACTTTTTCTCTCAGACTTCATACTGATTTTCTCATAGTCTCATCCCTTATTAGTCGTACAAGCTTAAATTAAATCTCTTTCACATACATTTACTTCTCTATCTCTCTTTATGCCTATGAAACTTCTCATAACAACCTCCATTTTGAACCTTTATGGTATTTAAAATTTAGCCTTTTATAATTTTCAATTGCTTATACTTAACCTTTACTGCCTTTTGTCTATTTATCCTACATTGATGTTTCATCACCTCTGGCTCTTTCGTCTTCTTTTATCAATCCATTATCCACCTTCTCCCAAATTTATGCCATCCATACGCTTCATCAACCTTCTTCTCACCTATTTAATCCTTCTCCCTCTCCAACGCTTCAGCACTTGTTTCATCACTTTCATGTAAGACCTTCGTCATAGCTAAAAGCTTTCTTTATGTAAGACCTTTCCAACCCTACTTACATTGCTTGCTTGCACTTGTCACCCTCTCAACAGAACGTCTCTAGCACTTTGAAGCTCCGCAAGATCTCTACTTGGATTCGCAGGTTACTGTGGTCTACTTTGCATTTTTATGTTACTTCTCTGTCAGTCTCTCTTTTCCACATTCTCTTGGTTTGAGCTCATTCCACTCCCTTCCCTTCCTTCTCTCTCTCCCCTACTTTTTCGTTCATGCCTTAAATTATGTATTAGATTATTATAGCACACACATGTATGATACATACACATATGCATAAACATACATGTATGTATGCATACACGCATATATATGTACATGTATGCATGCACACACATATATGTATGTATGCTGTGTGTTTTTTTATAAAAATGACAGAAAAGACTTGGGTACATCTAACTAGGTGGATTAGGGCGTGGCTACATGTAGGCCTTTGCTCACAATTGGAAGACCTCCATTGCTCCTAAGTTTTGGTCCTTGTTCACATGGCAGGGAGGAGATGTTGAAGCATGTGCCCAGCATGACAATTGTGTATAGAATGAACTGAGTTTGGAGGCGAAGAGAAGAGCCTCCATTTTTGCATCGAAAATGTTGGAACCCTCATCGATTATGTACCTTAATATATCATAGGCTTCTATAGATGTTGAACATGGAACCAATTCTTACTAATATATCATAGGCTTCTACAGATGTTGAACATGGAACCACTTCTTGGAGAGCTTCTAAAGATTGAGTGAGATGTTTGAGATGGAGCTCTTAAGATTCTAAGCATTTGAAGGCACTCTCGCTTCTCAAGAGGAGCTGCATTGCTATGGCGCGATCTAGACGAGCTTACAAAAAGTCCAAACCAACCGTTCGCATTGGCTTGCCTAGCCGTAAGCCCTTCAAGTTCAAACCAGCTGCTTCCATACCTCCCAACCTGCCCACACCTCCCCACCAAACGTACTTTTCGCGTACCCTTCCTTGTCGTTTCGATTTCTGGCCTTTGGTTTGAGCTTTTCTTTTCAAGGAACCTCACTCCCCATCACGTGGGGTGGCTGTATGTGCGCAGTGCCGAATGGGACGAGAAGGGTACCTTGATCAAGAACTATCGCTCATTGGGAATCATGAGCAATCCAAACCTTCTTGGTGCACGATCTAGCAGCAAGGAAACTATACAATCCCAGAGCTTGCAGCGGCCTAATGACGCTGAGGAGATAGATCCGGACAGTGGTAGCGATGTTGAATCAGACGGTATGTTTTAAATAGAAGAACTTGGTGGTCTTTGTTAGGAAAGTTTTGCCACCTAAACAAAGTAGCTACTCGTGGGTTGGAAGAACAGGCATGAGATAACACCTGCCAACAGATTGGTTAGGGTTTTATGAAACATACTAAGAGGTCAAGTTTTGTACTTGAACAACTAATTAAAGTAAGTCGCAGCAAGCTTTCTCTCCACAAAAATGTGGGGGATTAACCCATGGAGGGGAATCGGCCTATCAAAAGTCTTCGGTTCATACTGGGATGGGTCTCTACATGAGGAGGCAGAAGAGGACTAAGGGCCCTTCAGATCACTCTAAACTGTACGAAAGGTAATAATGAGCTTCTCATCTGTATTGGGATTTTGGGAAGAAAATTAGATGATGAATAGATATGCTTTGCCCTCGGGTTAGGGCTGAATAGCAGAAACTAGTGCTTTGGGGTTACTGTTTCTAAGTATCCTATGAAGAACCACAGGCTCTTCTTGTTAGGGCTGAATAGCAGAAACTAGTGCTCTAGGGTTACTGCACTTCAAGAGGGGATTCTTGTGTTTTCTTAGATCTTAGAATTTCTCAATCTACCATAGGATTAGAGGTTGATATATACGATAAACGTGAACCACCTGAATATAGTGGTTTACACATTATAAAAATGCCTCACATTGACTCAAACATTTCTGATTTGGCAAAATATGGAGTCATTTCTTTCCAATTCCATAGATTTTCCCGCCTTTGTACAACTAAGGAGTCTTTTATCACTCAATGTAGTAATTTGATCGCTTTACTATTACACAAGAGGTATAATCCAAGGAAAATAATGAAAAAAGTTCGCACATTCTTAGATATGAAGTCTTTAATCTATGGTGTTTCGGCCTTAGGTTTGTTTAGAATGATTGAACATAAGCTGAAAACAAAAAGCGGGGAGCTGAATAGCCCGTTTTTCTTTTAGTTTCAAAAGAGAGTTTGTTTGAGTATGCTTGTGCTTTCTAAGTTAGAAATGTATTTTTGCCTCTTTGTAGAAACGATACATAAGTGTAAAGGGCCATTTAGCTTTTTATGTTTTAAAAGAGAGAGAGAGAGAGAGAGAGAGAGAGAGAGAGAGAGAGAGTTTCTAGTTTTTTGGAAGTTTTTGTTTCTTGACTTGCTTGTTTATTTTTGCCTAGTCACCTGCTTCGTTTCTTCTTTATTTCTTGTTTTCATGCTCTTTTGTTTATTTGACGTATTTTAGTAAGCACTGGGTTTGCCCAAGAGACTCCGCGGGTCTTTAGAAACCCAGTATAGCTGCTTATGCTTGGGCACTGATGACGACATAAGTGGTGCTTTGCTTGCTAAGTATGTCTTCCTTTTGTTTTTCATAAAAGTTTTTGTTTACCTCTTTTTTCTTCTCTTTCATTTTCTCTTTTATTTTCTTTGTAGAGTTTTGATCTTTAGAACAACGAAAATTCTAAAATTGTATGATTGGACTTATTCTAGTCTTACAAAGGTATATTTAATAGTACAGACTTAACTTTCATATGTACTCTGTGGGCTGCACGTACCAAAGTCGTCATAATGTTTGTATCTTTATAACTAGTGCAAATATATCTTCGATATCTATCTGTTTTCCTTGTACATCCTCATTTGAAACCAACCTCTTTTTGCTCGTCTGGAAACCGTGTATAATTCGCTTGCATCATTTAGGGTTCTTA
The DNA here is from genome assembly GCF_047967505.1 of Dipteris shenzhenensis. Classification (NCBI taxonomy): domain Eukaryota; kingdom Viridiplantae; phylum Streptophyta; class Polypodiopsida; order Gleicheniales; family Dipteridaceae; genus Dipteris; species Dipteris shenzhenensis. Next base: position 35,049,396 of record NC_141613.1, on the reverse strand, counting down.
CAGTAATAGTTAACGTATGTATCATTATTGCAAGATAGAGTTGTCATGTCTTGTAAAATTTCCTAGCTTGTCTTTGACGCTCTTGTGGTCCCATGTATCTTTCAGTCGAGAATTTCACAAATTTGCCAAGTGTGTCCTTATGCTCAAGGGCTTTTACCTTTGTGCCAATTGAAGGTCACATTTTTCGTTATAACCTACCATAACAATGCTTTCTATAGTTAAGCAATTTGACTTCTAGTTGATAGAATGGTAGTCTTAAGACTTGCAAAATGATGGCCTTCTTAAAATGAAATATGTCCACTGCATCCTCCTCCTTATAGCCAGAGGTTTCACCTTCAGTTGTAGAAGCAGATCTCTGAAATATACTACTTGGGCTTTATAAAACTCAAGCACATATCCCTAGCTCACAACTCAAACTCAGAAACCATATGAGAAGAACCATGAACCAATCACCAAAGTTGACCATAAGTCATCTACTGTGGCAGCTCGGTTGGCCTAAATGATAGGCCTTTTGTTGCTGGGTACTCCCCTAGCCCATCACACCTTGGGCATAAATTCAGCCCATTGGGCCCTCCTTGCAGGCCCATGGCTGTCACCATGGCAGTCCATGTGGACTGTTCGACCTGCATGGTGAGGTCCAGTTGAATACAGGAAGGAAGATCTCTTGCTGCCTGTGTGGCAAATTGTGTGCTGACCACATTGCGGCCCCTCTGTCCCTCCCATCTCTTCCATTGTCCTCCTCATATGGGGGCTCACAGGTGGGGAGTTAACCTCTACATTCCAGCAGCCCCTCTCAGCAAGCCACTCTGTTGAAGAGATGCTCCATTAGCTGTCATTTAGAAGCTCTCAAGAACAAGACGAAGGCCGTGCCGTCATCAGGTTCAAGTTCTGGCTCCTCTTGTACCTTCAAATTCTACTTTGCATTGAACACAATCAACCAGAAACACCTCAGAATTTTTATACAATCACAACACCAGCTGCCAGTGGCACTGCCAATCCAAGTCAAGACCATGCCAGAGTCTTCAAGATATCCATGCACCAATAGGTCGATCGAGTCGTCCCTCTCAAGAACTAGGGACAAACTACATAGATTACTCACCCTGTGGCATCCTTCTAGAAGCTTTGGAAGTGCTCTCAGTTGCCTTTGTAACCAAGCTCTCACGAGCTCCATGCTAGTCTTAATCCTGAGGCTGCCATGATAACTTGCAATCCCTCTTGTTTTCTCATCAGCATCATGTCCTTGATGCTCCTTGGAAAAATCTTCCCTGTTGCTTGCACCAGTCACGTTGCAAAGTCCATGAAACCGACATCTCTAGAAGACAAATGGACAGCTCCAAATTTTTCTATTGTGACCAAAACATGCAACTAATATCAATATCAGAGAGAAAACAACCCCCGGTCCATTGTTTTGCTTGCCATCACAACAATCCAGATACCTTCGTGAAGTATCTACCAGAACATCTTTTGAGTCTTTGGATCCTTACATCCATGTGTCTTTAACTACCTCACATTTCGCCTGAAGGTGGCCTTCTTCATCCTCTCTCTTTGATGATAATAGCTGCATGATCTGAGTAGCATATGCTGTTCTCCATCTTGGAATCTGGATCCTTTGGCCTCTGTTTTTTGTTGTACATGCAAATTTCACCATTGTGAAGTTTTCATCCATGTTGTGGCCTGCTGATATTGCAATTAAGTCTTTCTATCTCAAGTGGTGTATTGCCCTATCAGCTAGATTGTCTAAGCATTTTTTTGATTAGATGATCGTTTGGGAGACTCGTTTGGGAGAGATTAAAATGAAATTGGAGAGTGTAGACAACAAGCACTTGTAGCAGAATGTGGACTAGGCTTTTTGATTAGCCTTCTCCTTTAGTGCTAGCCTTTGTCACGGCTTAGTCTGCCCTTCACCTCCTGAGTGTTGACAGAAATATGACCTTTGTATAAGTGGATGCTCAAGTATGTGTGGCTGTGTGGATTTGTATGTGTGAGATTATGTTCATACTATGCTGTACACCCACTGTTGGGCGCTGATGACGTCGGTGAGGATGTCATAGTAGCTAGTCCCTATTTTTGTGATGGAGTTTATGGTTTTCATCCTTATGAGTGACTATCATGCCATTGAAACTGCACTATTTGTTGTGTTTTTAGAGGATGAGTTTAGGGCATGTTCCTGGATTCAGCTAGATACATGCTCGCAATTACAACTGGATCATTGAATCCAATCTCGGGGCTACTGGGTGTAACCACCATGAAAAACTCGTCAACTACAGTCTACTATGTTTGTTTTCTCTGCTTCTGACTCTTCTTCTTGGCCAACTTGTTACAAAAGATCACTGACCCACCTGTTAGCCCCAATATGAAGACATTAGGGCAGTGCATCTGTAGGCAGGGTGTTACGCTCTAGCCGAGGTAGCATGACCTCGGAAGAATCAGTCGACATTTCCCTTATAGGATCTATCTTTGTAATAAATGTGTTTGCGCTTTATGTAAATGATCGGGAGGGATTAATGTCAAGGTCCTAGGTGAGGGCTGATAGCACCAGACTAGATAGATCTGAGACCAAGGGCCTAGTGCAAAGATTGTGCCTAGGGGCAAGGAATTAAATGCATCCCAAGAGAGGGGTGAAATGTTGCATTAGGAAGGCCCTATATGGATGACATGTGGCATCTAGATCTATCTAGGGATATGGGGTCTGTCAAGGCTAGTGAGAGAAGATAAGGATTCAGTTTTTTTACGTGAGTGTGATAGATCTATCTCTCTTGCTTGGAAGTCTTGGCAGAGTTGGCTGGGAGGAATAGTAAGGTGCTACTCCCGTGATATCTGCAGTGAGAGCAGAGATAGGAGATAGATAGTTTGACAGTTGGTATCAGAGCTCCAGGTTGTGTAGGGGAAAGGCGTGGAGCGTAAGACCTGTGGGCAGCGCAAGTCGACGGGCTGGCTGATCGACGAACGAACGGGCTGATAGCGTGGGGTTGACCTGATGGAACAGGGACCGTGGGAAGGCCCGTCGTCGATCATAGGTGGTGACGAAGCTAGTTGGTGGTGACGGAGCAATCGTGGCGCTCATGTGGACCCACGATTGGGCTATGCAGAACGACGGAGCGCAGGAACGTGGGGCCTACGAATTGGCGAACGCAGGCTTTTGAATTGAGGCTTGAGCCTGGGGTCCCGTAGGTTGGTGATTCGGCGATGCCCACAAGCAAGGACTGTGGCGATCTCGCAGCGGCCCGTGAGCAGTGACGGGTTGATGGTGGGCTGGTCGACGTGTAGTGACGGGTTGACCGTTGCGTGAGCAGGCATCTATCCGAAGGTCGCTAGAGTCCGTGATGGACTTGGTAGGTACAGGTTGGTGGCGTGGAGGTTAGCTAGTAGGAAGGCTAACGAACCTACGTTCCGTTGATTGCGAAACGACAATTGGTATCACCTACGTTCCGTTGGTTGTGAGACGACACCAGAGTGATTCCAAAGGATTGCTTCGGTTGCTGTTATGCAGGAGCGAACCACCAGGGAGCAGCTCTTTTTCTTCCTGCGCAAAATTTCGATTTACAGTTCATTTATTTCTATACAACGGAAGGGAATCTAAAGCGAAAAAAATAAAATAAGATTTTCGTGGACTGTCTTTCAGATTGAGCCTGTGTGCTCAAGTCAGTTTGATGCAGGAATTTCCCTAGTATAGGGAAAGTGGTTTGGGGTATATTGTGATATATGCTTGTGTCAAATACTTGGTCAGTATAGTCGTCAGATTGCAGGTATTCCCTAGTATAGGGAATTGTGTTCAGAGTGTCAGTACCCTGAAATGTGTCAGCTTGTGATTACAGTGTTCTAGGGGTGTTTTAAAAATTATTATTAAAAAAAAAAAAAAAAAAACGCCCCAAAACAAAACACCTACTGAACTAAATGGAAGCAGAAGAAGGGGCTTCCAGGAGGGACCCTGGTGAATCAGGAGTCCGGCCGACCCAGCAGGGATCGCGCCCAGTAGCTCACACTTTATCTGGCAGGATTGCCTTGCTGGAAGATGCCTTGCAACAGTTGTTAGCGCAGCAATTACAAGCCAACGCAAGGCAATCTGAACTTAGGAGAGTACTACAGAGTATGTCTGCCAGACCTTCTCGAGAGGAGAAGGGAAAGGCTCCAATGGAACTGGAGTCTAGTGTCCATACGGTCGAGCCTAGGAAGGCTAAAGTGCCAAATATTGCTAATTACAGATCGGAAAAGTATTCTGGTTGGATGAACGACCGTAGCTCCGATGTCATTGAGACCTGGCTACACAAATGGGACAAGGCGTTCGCCATTTGTGAGATCAGAAATGACATCAAAAAGATCCGCGAGGCCACCCATATGTTTAGTGAGGCTGCGGATCGGTGGTGGATTAAACAACAAAAAGATGGCATAGCATCCACTACCTGGGAGGGGTTTAAAAGAGAGTTCAGGAAACACTTCTTACCTCCTGACGAGGCATCCCGAGCTTGGGATCAATATAGGAACCTTCGTCAGAGAAATTTATCAGTGGCAGAATACACTGATAAGTTTCGAGAGAGTGTAATGAAGGTTGACGAACCCCTGCCTCAATCAATCCAAGTGAAAGATTTCATATTTGGATTGAATGATCGAATAAAAATGAAAGTTCGGGCTAAGTACGCGAACACGCTAGATGATGCAATAGCTATAGCCCTGAACTACGAGGATGCCAAGGGCAGCAAGCCAAGTGGGTTTGCACAGGTCGGAACCCAGTATGGGTATCCGAAGAAGTCTGGGTTTAAGAAGAAGTGGGCTAGTAGAGGGAGTGGTTCGCAGCAGCCTAGTGGTCAAGCCAAGCAGGCGAGACCGGCTGAAACTCCTAAGCCAAGTACCACCATTGGAGTGAAAAGGAAAGTAACTCCAATGGCAGCCCGGGCTTGGTCTAAGTCTCCCTTGAACCCATAACAAAGGGAAAAAGCGAGGAGAGAAGGCTTATGCTTTGGTTGCCTTCAACCTCATCAGTGGAGAGATTGTCCACGTAATAAAGATCGTCGGAGGGCTGAGATGGTGATCTCAGAGTGCGACGTGGAGATGCAGGGAAGTCCCAGAGCGGAAGAGATGCAGATTCAGCTAGCGGGATCTTCTCAGAGGTTAGTACCTTGTTTGTTCTGTGTGTCTGTTACTAAGTTAGTGACGAGTGCACCTGATAACATCCTATCTAAGCCCGCAGCAACGGGGTATACAACCTTCAAAGATACGGAGTTAATCAAAATGAAAGGGCAAGTGGCCAATCATGATGTCATTGTGTTGTTTGACTCAGCGTCAACTCACAATGTGATTAACTCCAAGCTCGTGAAGAGGCTGAAATTAAAGACAAGTCCATCTGACTATGCGTATACAGTCAGGATGGCTGATGGAAGTTCAACTGAAGTATGGGACCAAAGGGTTACCCAGTTGGAGCTTCGGATTCAGGACTATACTGAGAAGCTTGATTTTGAAATAACCAAGCTTGCTCATGCAGATATAGCCCTGGGAATGGCGTGGCATTCTAGGAAGAATCCAGCCATTGATTGGAAAAAGCACGTATATCAATTCAAGATGAATGATGTGCTTTATGTCTTGCGAGGTGAAAGAGATATGCCTCAGGGACCGTTGGTTTCCGTGATGGAAATCAGAAAGGCTCAAGTAGAGTTTTTATACCTTTGCACAGCATCGGTAGAGTCGGTGGATGAGTCTTCGGCTAGCACTGATGTTACGCAAAGTGGTGAAATGGCCAAGCTGGCTAATCTTATAATAGAGGAGTTCTCTGAATGCTTCAGGGATAAACTACCTTATGGGTTACCTCCAGAGCGGAAAGTTCAGCATAAGATTGAACTGATCCCAGGGGCAGAACCTGTAAATAGACCTCCCTATAGAATGAGTTTTACTGGAGAAGCGGAGGTGCGTAGGCAACTGGAAGAATACCTCAAGTTGGGGCAGATTCAACCAAGTTTCTCACCTTTTGCTTCACCAGTGATATTAAAGAGGAAAAAGGATGATACGTTTCGCCTCTGTATAGATTACAGAGCATTGAATAATATCACTGTTAAGCACATGTATCCGATGGCTCGGATTGATGATTTGCTAGATGCATTACATGGAGCCGTGATTTTCAGCAAGATAGATCTTAAGTGCGGCTATCATCAGATCCGGATTAGAGCCGAGGATGTGCATAAAACTGCTTTTAGAAGCAGGTTTGGTCATTATGAGTTTTTGGTAATGCCCTTCGGACTTACCAATGCTCCAGCGACCTTCGTCATGCTTATGAATGATTTACTACGTCCGTATATCGGAAAGTTCGTAGTACATTTCATTGACGATATCTTGATATTCAGTAAAAGTGTTACTGAGCATTGTGAACACTTAAGGATAGTGTTCAGTACTTTGAGGAAAGCCAGTCTTTACGTGAATAAAAAGAAAACTATACTGTGTATGGCTAGGCTTGAGTACTTAGGGTTCATAATTACTCCACAGGGGGTAGAAATGGATCCGAAGAAAGTGGCTGCGATACTAACTTGGCCAATCCCTCAGAGTCTGACCGCGTTGCGATCATTCTTGGGATTTGTCCAGTTTTATAGAAGGCATATCAAAGGATATTCCGGAATAGTATCGCCATTGACTGATCTGACCTCAGATAAAGTACCCTTTGTTTGGGGACAGAATCAACAGGAAAGTTTTAACACCATAAAACAAGCTGTGGTCTCAGGACCGGTGTTAAAAATAGTTGATCCCCAGAAACCGTTGTTCCTAGAAACCGATGCAAGTGGCATTGCGGTAGGAGCAGTTCTCCTTCAAGAGGGAAGGCCAGTAGCCTTCGAAAGCAAGAAGCTTTCTCCCTCTCAAAGGAATTGGCCAACTCATGAATTGGAGTTGTATGCTGTTATCCATGCTTTGAAAACATGGAGGCATTATCTGTATGGTTCAGAGTTTTATGTGGATGTGGATCATGATACTCTGAAACATTTCTGTAAACAGCCTGACTTGAGGGGCCACCAAGCTAGGTGGGCAGAGCTCATGCAGGAGTTTAATCTTACGATTCGGTACCGAAGAGGAAAAGACAATAAGGTTGCTGATGCGTTGTCTCGCATTATGCACAACCTGAGTTTCACGGTATTAGAGAGTGCTCTAATGACCGAGATCAGAGAAACTCAAAAGGTGGACGAGTTTGTCCAGAGCTTATGGCCTAAGGCTCATGTGTTAAAACCCGGGGAAAATGAAAAGGATGACCTGGCATCCAGAAAAGGCCAAACTTATGCAAGATATACCATAAGGGATGGTATGCTAGTTAGGAATGGCAAGGTTGTAGTACCTGGTCAGAATGATCTCAGGCAGAGAGTCATTCGACAATGCCATGATAGCCCGTGTGCGGGACATCCAGGAGTCGAGAAGACATATGATCTCGTGAAGCGAGATTTCTTTTGGCCAAAGATGAAAAAGCATATTCATGAATATGTGACACGGTGTTTCTCGTGTCAGGTAAGTAAGGCCGAGCGGGTGAAGCCACCCGGACTTTTACAGCCCTTGGAAATACCACTAAGTAAGTGGGAGAGCATTTCCATGGATTTTATTGTAGGGCTACCTGCAACACAAAGAGGGTATAATTCTATCCTTGTGGTGGTTGATCGTCTAACCAAGATGGCTCACTTCATTCCGACTAGAGAGTCTATTAGTGCCCCGCAAGTAGCGGAGTTGTTTATTAGACATATATTTCGTCTGCATGGATTGCCTAGATCCATAGTGTCAGACAGAGATGTCAGGTTTACCGGTCACTTTTGGACAGCGGTATTTGAGACACTAAGGACTGAGTTGGGAATGAGTAGTGGGGATCATCCTGAGACGGATGGTCAGACGGAGAGAGTCAACCAGACTTTAGAGGATATGCTGAGGGCATATGTGTCATTGAGGCAACATACATGGGACAAGTGGTTGCCATTGTTGGAGTTTGCTTACAATGATAGAAAACATTCATCTACTGGGTTCAGTCCATTTGAACTGAACTATGGTTATAGGCCAGCCAATCCAACTATAGTTGGAGTACCTCAAAAAGTGCCTAGTGCCGCGAACTTTGTAGTTCAGATGCGGGAGATGCTAGCACTTGCGAGAGCTAATATCCGCCAGGCTATGGATAGAGCCAAGGTGTATGCGGATGAAAATCGGTCTATAAGAGTATTTGAAGAAGGAGAAAAAGTTTTTCTTAGAATTCCTTCGCACTCGAAGTCGTTGACTTCAGGAGAGTGTGCACTTGCGAGAGCTAATATCCGCCAGGCTATGGATAGAGCCAAGGTGTATGCGGATGAAAATCGGTCTATAAGAGTATTTGAAGAAGGAGAAAAAGTTTTTCTTAGAATTCCTTCGCACTCGAAGTCGTTGACTTCAGGAGAGTGTGCTAAGTTATCACCTCGATACTGTGGGCCGTGGTTAATTCTAAAGAGAATAGGCAGTGTAGCCTATAAATTAGAGTTGCCACAGGGGTGTAAGGTGCACCCGGTTTTTCATGTTTCACGTTTAAAGAAATTTTTACATACTGGTGACTCACTAATCGAAGGTGTGGTTTTGTTTCAGGAGATAGAGGATATTGCAAGGCGCAAACCAACAAGAATCCTGGACCGAGGAACAATGCAAATACGAAATCGGAAGATACCCACGGTGTTGGTTGCATGGCATGGTCAGCCTCTATCCGAAGCTACCTGGGAATCCGTATATCAGTTGCGGAGAGTGTTCCCAGACTTTATCATCGAGGACGCTGATGTCTGAAGAGGGAAGGAATGTTACGCTCTAGCCGAGGTAGCATGACCTCGGAAGAATCAGTCGACATTTCCCTTATAGGATCTATCTTTGTAATAAATGTGTTTGCGCTTTATGTAAATGATCGGGAGGGATTAATGTCAAGGTCCTAGGTGAGGGCTGATAGCACCAGACTAGATAGATCTGAGACCAAGGGCCTAGTGCAAAGATTGTGCCTAGGGGCAAGGAATTAAATGCATCCCAAGAGAGGGGTGAAATGTTGCATTAGGAAGGCCCTATATGGATGACATGTGGCATCTAGATCTATCTAGGGATATGGGGTCTGTCAAGGCTAGTGAGAGAAGATAAGGATTCAGTTTTTTTACGTGAGTGTGTGATAGATCTATCTCTCTTGCTTGGAAGTCTTGGCAGAGTTGGCTGGGAGGAATAGTAAGGTGCTACTCCCGTGATATCTGCAGTGAGAGCAGAGATAGGAGATAGATAGTTTGACACAGGGGAGGGTAGCTTAGCTGCATCAGAGCAGTTCTCAGCAGATTAGGTTGCAGACTGCAACCTCTGTCAGTAGGAGATGAGGGCAGAACACAGGTCACTTCATGGGCGGCTTTTAGGACTGCCAAACTGGCAGACTTTTGGGACTGCTCAGGTCGGCTGACCTGGCAGTCAACTGACTTGTTGAACACCAGACCAGGTAGGCCTGGTCTTTTCGGCAGAACAGGTTGGCTGGATAGACCCAGTTAGTGTTGTAGGTCCTGCTGGGCCTATATAAAGGAGGGGCCCCATTGTCTGCATCCCACTGAAGCCCTTTCAAAGGCATGCAGGAGCAGACTTTCTTGAACCTTTGTATGATTGGACATATTCTAGTCTTACAAAGGTATATTTCTTGAACCTTTCCCTTTGTATCTGTATCTCAGTTTTGCAGTCTCACCTTGATCATATTTTGCCCAGCACCTTGCTGGATGCTTGTGGCTTCATCCAGAACCAGTCCAGCCAATCTTGTGGTGACCTAAACTGAGTATATTTTGGGTTCCTTTGCTGCTCTATTTCTCTATACAGATTGTGGGTTCAAATGTGCTGTTGTGTATTGGAGCAGGTGCATAGTTCAGCACTTATAATTTTGACATGGTATCAGAGCCTTGTTAGCAACTCTTGTGATACTCCTCAGCCCTGAAGGAAGGAGCCCCTCCTTGAGAAAGAGGCAACTCCATTTTCAGGAGCAGATTTCAGTTTTCAGTTTCAGAAAAGTCACATTCCCCTCCAAAACCTTTCACATCCTCGTCATGGCCTGCAGACTTCCCATCCCAAGCTTTGGGGACTCGGGAAGCTCGATGGAACAAATTATTGTCTCTGTAAGATGAAGATCCGGAGCTACCTTGTGGTGAGGATGATTTGGGAGATCATGATGGTAAGACCATAGGACATCAAGAATGCTGCTGGCGCAATGGTGACTCCAGCAGATCCTGATGCAGTTTGAGATTGGGCACTGCATGCTGCAGAGGCCCTTGCCATAATCATTGGCACGATTGTAGTTTGTGTCCTCCCCCTCAAGCAGCTGTAGCTTGAATGAAGAGAATATGGATTACTTTTTGATTAGCCTTCTCCTTTAGTGCTAGCCTTTGTCATGGCTGAGTCTGCCCTTCACCTCCTGGAGTGCCGGCAGAAACTTGATACGAAGACCTTTGTCTAAATGGATGCTCAAGTATGTGTGGATTTGTATTTGTGAGAGCATATGTTTAGACTATGGTCTACACCCACTGTTGGGTGCTGATCACGTCAGTCGTCGGTATGTCCTAGTTTCTAGTCCTTGCTATGCGTGATGGAGTTTATGGTTTCATACTTATGACTGTCATGAGATTGAAACTGCACTGTGTGTTGTCTTTTTAGAGGATGAGTTTGGGCATGTTCCTAGATTCATCTAGTTATATGTGTCCTCCGCCATGTTCAGCTTGCTGACACTGGATTTCAAGCATGGACTTCCTAAAGGATACATAGAAGATCAACAATGCTGCAAGAATCCTCGACCTTGAGGTAGAGCTCATGGATGAGGGGAATTTTGTGCATGTCACATCACCAAGGTATAGGTGGTGAGGGATCAACTCTCCGTAATCGGCCAAAGACGGATTCGGCTCAGATTACTAGGCTTTTGCTTGGCTACAAGGGTTTCATAACGACCAGATGGTAGGGCAATGTGGCACCAGTCACTTCCAAAAAGCTAGTGACATATCTTCTACAGGAAGAAGCCCAGGAGAGGAAGCTTTGTAGATTTAACAACAAAGCCTTTCTCATGAGGGTTTGCCAAAGAATGTTGAAAGAAGGTGGACCAGAAAACGAAAGAAGCTGACCAGTCTAAGGGACAAACCAAATCAGAAGCTGCCAATGTCATCATGAAGGAACTTTTCCTCTTCAAAATCAATGAGAAGTGCTTATCTCTTGCAGTGATTGATGGAGGAGACCATTGGTATGCCAATGGCGTAGTCTCAAAGCACAAGATGCGGCAGTGATTTAAGAACCTAGCTAGAGTTAGTGCTGGATCATCTGTTACTATGGGGGACAGTCGGAGCTACCCAATTAAAGGCATTAAGAGCGTCCTATTGGTGACAACTATGTGTGAAGACAAAGGTTAATCAAATGTCCTATATGTCCCAGATCTTTGTAAAAATCTACTTTTTGTCAGCCAGCTTAAAGAACGAGATGAGAGTCATCTTCAACGAGGTCTGAAGTGTTCACCACATCCAAAACGACAGACAAAGTGATTGCTCGGGGAGTTGAAGAAGACAGACTACACAGAATCAGTGCTATGATGGTACAAGGAGACGTTGGGATGTCTCAAATATGGCATGAGAGGTTTGGGCACATCTGCGACATTGCTCTATTTTGCAGAGCTTGCATGGATTCCCAAAGGAGGCCACAAATCGGGCCACAAAGCCACTGGAGGCAATCCATTCAGAGGTCTATGGGCCCAGGCCTATCAGATCACTTTTATGTTAGAGTATTCTGACTTGGGTGTATCGTCTTTCCAAAAAATCCCAAGCCCTTGAGAAATTAAAGGAATGGAGGGCAAAGGTAGAGAAAGAAACAAGAAAGAAAATAAAGACTTTTAGAATAGATCGAGGGGGAGAATTCACGCCCAATGCATTCAATGCTTACTGCAAGAAGAATGGCATCAAACAGTAGTTGACGACAGCATGTGCATCTTAGCAAAACGGGGTGGCAGAGCGGAATAATCAAGCAATAATGGAGATGGGTTTGAGCGTGATGAGGCAAGAATGTCCCCGACATAAAGAACAATGACGAGCAAATCCCTCCCTCCTTTCTTTGACATAGAGGGTGCATTCCTTGGCTAGTCAAAAAGGCATCAATCTTGGCATACCAAGATCTAGGAGCATGTTTCAAGCCACACAAGGCTTTCTTCAAGCGGCATACCTTATCCTCCATCCTAGGCATGATTAAACCAATGGGCTGAGTAACATAAACTTCTACCTGAAGATCCCCATTCAAGAATGTAGATTTTATGTCTAATGGATGGACATTCCATCCATAAAATACATACAATGCAGCCACGCACCTGGCTGTGGTCTTACGGGAAGAAGAGGCAAAGGTCTCATCATAATCTATGCCTTTCTTCTAAGCATAGCCCCTTGCAATCAAACAGGCTTTGTACCTCTCTATGGAATGGTCTGAATTTACGTTTCAGTTGTAGCTCCAATAGCTTTCTTGCTGGCAGGCAAATTCACTAGCTCCTAAGTGTGTTTTTTTAAAATGGAGTTCAACTCCGCTGGCAGGGCCTACATCCAATGCACACTGTCACATGCATCCTCAAAACAGTCAGGCTCATCCACCTTAAGTATCTTGCTGATCACAGCTCATTCACAATGGTGGGCATCCTTAGCATCTTTAGTGCCACTCTGTGTACCGCCTGCTTGCTATCCTCAAGAGTGCGGAGCAGTCAACGAGGAACTGTCTTTGCTTCCTGCACAACAACCTCCCTCCTCTCTGGGTCATATAGCCTTTGGAAAGAGGGTTATATCTCACAAAAACAAGCTTTTGGATGTGTACAGACTCCAGAGGCATCACTTCAAAAATGGGACACATCTGGTTTCTTACCAAAATAGGCCTCAAATGGAGTTATCTTAGGAAGAGCAATTGTTGGAGATCGGTTAAGGGGGTATGGACAGCCATCATCACAGCCTATCCCAAAAGTGAAGGGGAAAAGTTGCGATTCTCCAACATCGTCCTCGCCATCACAGCCTATCCCAAAAGTGAACGGGAAAAGTTGTAATTCTTCAACATTGTCCTCGCCATCTACTCTTCAGTCCGTTTCTTTCTTTCGAATACTCCATTCTCTGAAGGAGTCCTTGCATTGGCAAGCCTCTGCTTGATGCCCTTCTTTGCACAGAATCTTACGAAAGCATTGGCACAAAGCTCTCCACTTTTGTCAGCCTGAACAGTCTTTCCTTGCAATCTAGATTACTTTTCCACCGAAGCTCACCAATCCTTGAAACGAGCAAAGGTTTGGTCCTTGTCGGACAAAAGATACACCCATGTAAGCGTGCTACAATCATCCACAATGAGCACAAAATACAAGGATCCACCCAGGGTAGGGGTCTGCATGGGTCCACATAGATCAGTGTGAACCAACTCTAGCGGTTGTAAAGCCCACGGAGTCCTTTGTTGGCTCCTACGAATCCAAGAACTGCAATGTCCCTGCTTGCTGCCCACATCGGGCAAGCCATCCACCATGTGGTCTTGGAAAGCCCACCGCAGTGCATCCACTTTTACGTGGCCATATCGAAAGCGCTTCATGTCACCAAGTTGGGAACCTATAAGATAAGAGAGTGCTGAGAGTTTGTAAATCCGGTTGTTGACTGCTCCGTCATGAATAACCTGGTCTATTGCTTTGTCCTGGATAGCAACTGAATGCCCTCAAACTCCACCTGCATGCCTGTCTCACAAACCTCAAAAGGATGAAAGCCAAGAGGTGGAACATATATGACCCAGAGGAATGCTCATCCCTCTGCCATCAGGAATGATCTATAACCAGCTCTCACCTCGAATTGGGATAGTGGACTTGTCACCAATAAAGAGGAAACCTAACTGCCACAAAGATTTTTGAGCATCTCACGGGAAGGAGTCGTGTGCCCGGAAGCGCACTATCCAGAATCCACTCCCAAGTATCCCCAACGGTGAGGCCAATAGCCTCTTTGCTCGAAGAAGATGAAGCTCTGGTGTCCAGACTCCATATGATCTCTGCAACGAAAGAATCTGCACCCTATTGGCAGGTGCACTGAGGACCCTTTTGCCCACAATGGTTACAGGTCTGATCGGCCTTCAAGGGATCACAGTGCGAGTGGGACTTCTTCTCAAAAGGCTTTGATTGGGAAAGACTTCCACTTACCCCTTGTTGTTGTTGTTGTTTCGTCCTTTCCACTGCGAGGTGCTCAGGGCCTCAGAACCGGTCTTATGGAGGGTTTAGAAATCTCTCCTCCTGGTCTACGACCATCGGTACAAGCTCCAAGTAAGATTGCTGAGTCTCTTCCTCTGGTGATCAAAGAGGAGAGAAGAGATAGTGAGGTAATGCCCATGCCCTGATGATATCTCCTTGCCTACCTGAAGAACTTCTTGGTGAAGAGCTTGCAGCTTGTTGATGTGCTCCCACATGGTTGAAGACATTGTAGTAGGATTCAGCACACACATCTGCACCAATTCCAAGGAAACTATCTTCATGGGTGATACCCGATTGTACATAGAGGCCAAATGGTCCCGAACCCTATAAAGAAAGTTCTTGGAGACAAATAAAACAATACTGAAGACTAATGATAGCTGAAGAAGAAATATATATTACCAAAGGAACTCAATACAAGATAAGAAATATCTGAGAAAGAAACTGTGGAGGGAGCAAACAGCAGTCCTCCAGAACAGCCAACTGAAGTGGGCTCTGCACTAGCTCCACTAGCTGGAACTGAACCAGATCTGGGTCAGTAACCTATTGCTAGAAGAGCAAAGGTTTGCTGCAGATCTGGAGAAAATAATACAGCAGCAGTAGAGATATAAGACGATGCTGATCTGGAGCAGCAGCAGGAGAGGATGATGGAGCTGAAGCAGAGGAGGTAGAGATGCTGAAGCTGAGGCAGAGGAGGCAGAGATGTTGAAGCGGAAGCAGGAGTGGAGGCAGAGGATGCTGGAGAGGATGCAGGAAGTTGGAGAGGATGCAGGAGTGGAGGCAGAGGAAGCAGAGGCAGCAGCAATACTGGAGCGCAGGTGTGCAGCAGCCTGTTCCAGAAAAGGTGAGTTAAGTAGCCAGGGGGCTACAGCCTTTTATAGGCCTGACCTATCTGGTCAGCCAGATCTGGTCGGTTAGGTCGGCCAGTTCTGGTCGGCCAGTTCCGGTCGGCCAGTTCCGGTCGGCCAGATCTGGTCGGCCAGTTATGGCCTTTTTGGCCATTTATTTGGCCCTGACCTTGGTGTTTGGAGATTTGCCAGTTTTGGCCTTTCTGGCCAGTTGTTTGGCCCTGGCCTCTGCATTTGGAGATTGCTTGTCTTAACACCCCCTCTCAATGTCCAAGGTAGAATGGTTCCAGGGGTAAAAAATGGTTCCAGGGGTGATCTATCTTCTTCATCAGCCTTCAAAATAAAAAATAAAAAAATACAAGAGGGTTTTCATTTAGATGGAGATCCCTACAAAGTAGGTTTTCATCTCCGCTAAATGCCCAGTAGTGATGGTACAATCAAAAAGTACAAAAAGAGAGGTACTTAAGGAGTGCCCTCGCAGGGGATTTGTTCACTTCCTTAAGCACAAGTAAATGGGATTGCCGGCGAGAGCGATGGCACTTTTGTTGTCGACGTAGAGGACCGTTGGTTCAGTACAAGGAAAGTGTAGCTCTGCTAGAAACTGCCGGAGATATATGGCCTCTGTGGTACAATCATACAAGGCCCGGTATTCAGCCTCAGTAGAAGATCCAGCAACAGTTTCTTGTTTACGGTTGGACCAAGAAACAGGTGCCGAGCCGAACGAGAAAATGTAGCCGCCATGAGAACGGCGATTGTCCGAGTCGCTAGCCCAGTCGGAATCAGTGTATCCCTGTAGTGTTAGTCCTGGTCTGAAATGTAAACCATAAGAGTAAGTACCATGTATGAACCGCAAGATACGAATACATGCATGCCAATGAGTGTGCTTGGGTTCATTAAAGTACTGACTGAAGCGAAAGTGAGTGGAGGAGAGCAAGACCAAGACCACAAGAGTGGTGGCTGTGAATCGAGAAGCAAGGGCACACCACAACCCTCAAGAATATATTAGGATAGACACTTGGGTGCAACTGGTTCGGAGTGAACCGTGTTCACATTGTAACTTGTAACAAAAAAGTGTACATGAGGTGGCACAGGGCCTTAACCCCAACAACCTCCCACCTGAAGGCAATGTGCCTCAAAAAATCAGAAATTACAGCAAGTACATATAGAATGTACAAGGCCAAAACATGAGATATGGCCTATCCAACACCCATCAGTGCCCTGCAATGTGCAAACCGCTCTGCTGGCAAGATCTTGGTGCAAAGATCCGCAGGGTTATCATCAGTATGGATTTTGACAAGTTCTAACAACTTGTCATGCAATACCTCACGAATAAGTGGTACTTAACATCAATGTGCTTGGTCTTTTGATGAAAGACCGGATTCTTTGCCAACATAATAGCACTCTGGCTATCACAATGCAAAGAAGGAATATCCCCTGAAAAACCCAATTCTCCCACCAGACGTGAAAGCCATATGGCCTCCTTGCAAGCCTCAGTGGCTGCAATATACTCTACCTCCGTGGTAGACAATGCTGTGCATCTCTGTAACCTGGATATCCATGAAATAGCACCACCTGTGAAAGTAAACACGTAGCCCGTGGTGGACTTACGGTTGTTTGGATGCCCTGCATAATCTGAATCTGTGTATCCATGCACTTCTGCATCTTGCTTGCCAAAACATATGCACACATCTTGAGACCCCTTAAGGTATCTCAATATACCCTTAATTGCCTCCCAATGCCTCTTACCGGGGTTAGCCATATATCTACTTACCACTCCCACTGCAAAAGCAATATCTGGTCTAGTAGCGACCATGGCATACATCAAACTGCCACATGCAGAAGCATAAGGAACCTTGGCCATCTGAGCCCTTTCATCATTTGACTGAGGGCTGTTCTTTTGGCTGAGTTTCAAATATGGTGGCAAGGGTGTGCTCAAAGCCTTCCCCTTATCCATATTGAACCTCTCCAGGACTTTGCCAATGTACTCTTTTTGAGAAAGATAGAGTAAACCCTTTGACCTGTTCCTCACGATCCGCATACCAAGAATGTGATTTGCATCACCAAGATCCTTCATGTTGAAGGTTTTGTGCAGTTTTGCCTTCAAAGCATTCATATCAATAGATGACTTCCCAGCAATAAGCATATCATCCACATAAAGAATGAGTATAAGAAGACTACCATCTCTTGCCTTCTTAGTGTAGAGACAATGATCATGATCAGACCGTCTGAATCCTTGTGCTTTCATGAAAGCATCAAACTTGTGATACCACTTTTTGGGTGCTTGCTTGAGCCCATAAAGACTCTTCTGCAATTTGCATACGAGCCCTTCTTTTCCCTTGACTTGATATCCCTCTGGTTGCTGCATAGAAATATCCTCGTGAAGGTCTCCATGAAGGAAGGCTGTCTTCACGTCCATTTGGACAAGATCCATGTCCTGACAAGCAACCAAAGCTAAAACAGTCCTCAATGTAGTCATCTTGACTACAGGAAAAAAGATTTCATCAAAATCAACTCCCTTTTCTTGCTTGAACCCCTTAGCAACTAATCTTGCTTTGTACTTGGGCTTAGCATCCCCTGGAGTGATCTTCAACCTATAAACCCACTTGCATGGTAGGACTTTCTGGCCTGTAGGCAACTGCACTAGATTCCATGTCTGATTCTTCTCAAGAGATTGCATCTCTGAAACCATGGCTTTCTGCCAATTCTTTGCGTCCTCCCTCTTCATGGCTTCTTTAAAGCACGAGGGTTCACCACAATTTGTCACCATGATGTAATCATCAAGTGCATTCACCCCTGGAACAAACCTGTCAGGCATCCGGGACACCCTGGTGCTCCGCCTAACCCAACCATCTTGATTAGGTGACTGATTTGCTTGCTGTTCCTGCATATTTTGGGGCTGTACAGCCTGCTCTAGAAGCACATCTTGCTGAATCTCAGGCTGCATTTGTGGCTCTTCCTGTGGAGGATAATATGGAGCATTAAAAGCCGGAGGTGGCTGCTGATTTTGACCATTTTGGACAGCATTTTGATTGGCATTTTGTGGTTGTCCTGGAGGTCCTTCCTCCTCAAAAATGACTCTTCTCACTCCAATGGTATTGATAGGCTGTTTTTGCATCCTATCTTCTCAAAAAATCACATCATTGCTCCTCACAATCTTGTGAGATTCAGGGTCCCACAACCTGTAACCCATCTCTCCATTGTCACCATACCCAAGAAAGATACACTTGCGTGACTTTGGGTCTAATTTGCTGCGTATTTCCCTTCTGACATGCATAAAGGCCTGGCAGCCAAACACCTTGAGATGTTTGTAAGAGGGTGTCTTTCCTGACCACACCTCCTCAGGTACCTTCAAATCCAAGGCCCTGTTGGGTGACCTATTGATGAGATGTACTGCTGTCTTAACAGCTTCTGCCCAAAAACCATGGGTCAATCTTGCTTGTGAGAGCATGCTAAGAGTCCTCTCTTGAATGGTCCTATTTGCCCCTTCAGCCACGCCATTTTGTGGAGGATTGTAGGGAGCGGGCAACTCCCTCTTTATCCCCTTCTCATCACAAAATGTAGTAAATTCCCTTGAGAGGTATTCCCCTCCATTATCAAACCTGAGGCATTTAAGCTTCTTTCCTGTTTGATTCTCAACAAGTGCCAACCAAGTCTTGAAGACTTTGAACACATCACTCTTATGCTTAATGGGATAGACCCATATCTTCCTGGATGCATCATCAATAAAAGTGACAAAATACTTGGCACCGCCCAAAGAAAGGTTGGGCATTTCACATACATCTGTATGTACCAAAGTTAGGACTTCTTGCTTAACATTTCCAGCCTTTTTATGGGCTGATTGCTTATGTTTGCCATAAATACAATGATCACATGCTGAAAAATCAGAAAAATTAAGTCTTGGCAAGTAACCCAAAGAAGACAATACTTTCATTCCTTTTTGGCTTATATGGCCCAACCGGCTATGCCACAATGAAGTGTGTGGCTGCTCGGTCACATGGATTACATTAGCATCAACACCCTCAACATACAATGGATACAAGGTGCCTGATTTGCAGCCCTTGGCCACAACCATATTTCCCTTAAGCACCTTCCACATAGAATGACCAATTGGGTGAGATACCCTGCATCATCAAGCTGCCCAGTGGATATCAAGCTCTTCCTGAGCTGTGGCACATGTCTCACATTGTGCAATACAAATTCAGAACCATTTGGGAATTTTAGATGCACATCCCCAATGCCAACAACGTCACAGGCATAATCATTCCCAAGTTTCACGCATCCTTTCTTCCCTGCATCATACGAAGCAAACCATTGCTCATGAGGAGTAACATGATAGGATGCACCTGAGTCTAATAGCCAATCCTGTGCATACGAGCCATCATTGGCCACAAGAAAAGAACTATCACCAGAGGAGGCAACAAGCATGACATCGTCATTATCTTCATCACTGCTAATCACTGCATTGAGCTCCTCAAGCTTAGCCTTGCCCTTGGTGTCTTTGGCATCTCTTTTCGCATCTTTGTCCTCTTCTTTTCTTTCCTTATCCTTGCCTTTGTTTTTCAGCTGAAAACAGTCCCTTTTAATATGCCCCTTCTTATGGCAGTAGTGGCATTCAAGGTCCTTCCTAGGACGGGACTGACTGCGAGATTTCCCTTTATTTTGGTTTTCCCCTCTATTTTGCTGCCTACCTCTGCCCACAGCCAATGCACTTGCATTCTTATTTTCACTGCTATTCTTACGCCTCACCTCTTCCTGCAGAAGAGCGCTTTCCACATCTTGGCATGACAATCCTGTGAAGGCAAGGGCTGAATTGCTTATGGCTGTAGCAAAAGTATCCCACCTGTCAGGGAGGGTACTCAAGAGAAAAATGGCTTTCACCTCATCATCAAAATTCATTTTTTGATTTGTGAGTTGGCTGAATATAGAGTGAAACTCATTGAGGTGAAGTGAGAGGGCTGTCCCCTCTTTCATGCTTAGTTTCATGAGCCTCTTCAACCAAAACACTTTACTAGCTGCACTCTGACTCTCGAAAAGGGACTCAAGTTTTTTCCATATGCTGTAAGCGGTGGCTTCATTCTCTACATTGAAGTAGATCTTCTTAGAGATGGTCAAAAGAAAGGTACTCTTGGCCTTCTCATTCATGGTTTCCCACTGAAGGTCACTAACTTCATCGGGCTTGATCCCTTTATACTTGATAGGCATATTTTGATCTTTCTGGACCAACACATTGTATATTTGCTTCTTCCAATAAGAGAAATTTGCATTCCCCTCCAACTTCTCGATGTTCCAATAGTTGCCTTCGTTGCTTGAAGACATGATGATAAGCCCAAATAGAAGCAAATAAATACACCTAAGGCACAGAGAGCCTCAAAGTCACGTGCTGTGACTAAATGCAATGTTGTCCACTCTCCAAAACTGTAAAAAAAACAGTGCACGAGATTAGCGAGGTCACGACCCACGAAGGGCGTAGAACAGCAGCGGAACGCGACCCAACGAAAAAAAAGAACGCGTAGGGCAGTCAGAATAAAACGTGTCCGTATCAGAACTTCCTCGTCGTGCACGTTGTACGGAACGTACGGACCTTGACGCTGTAGCGTCCGTATCAGAACTTCCTCGTCGTGCACGTTGTACGGAACATACGGGCCTTGACGCTGTACGGATGAAGCCACTAGTATGATACGGGAAGTAGACGGGGAACTTCTGGGCTGAGGGTGAGGACGGAGGATAGAGATGATGAGCCAAAGCTCTGATACCAGTTGAAGCGAAAGCGAGTGGAGGAGAGCAAGACCAAGACCACAAGAGTGGTGGGTGTGAATCAAGAAGCGAGGGCACACCACAACCCTCAAGAATATATTAGGATAGACACTTAGGTGGAACCGGTTCGGAGTGAACCGTGTTCACACTATAACCTGTAACAAAAAAGTGTACATGAGGTGGCACAGGGCCTTAACCCCAACACTGACTGAGAATAGAAACTGAGTAAGAAAGATCCGGACGAGTGTGAATGAGTCAGAGCAGCTTGCCAACAACCTGACGATAGAGATGTTCATCAAAGGGAGGAGACTCCAAGTCTTTTGAGAGCTTGACTGTGGGATCCAAGGGAGTGGCAGCTAGCCTAGGCTCGTGGGGAATGATCTGATCAAGGAGTTGAAGAGCATATTTCTGTTGAGAAACAAAGATACCACCAGAATGTATGATATAGGCTGTGGTAAAAATGGAGGCAGTGGTAGTGGAAGAAGCTGTCCGGGTAGAGCGTCGAGGACCGGGAGGAGGAAGTTCTAAGGGAACAATCCCGGAATCCTTCATAGTTTGTCGATACCAGCGTGGCAGCGGGTCGTGAGAAGAGGATCGAGGAACGGGAGAAGCAATGGGTGGAGAGAAAGAAGTTTCGGGCGGAGAGAAAGAAGTTTCGGGGGGACAGAAAGAGGTTTCGGAGGGAACGAGAGGAGGTGCAAATAGAGGATTGGTAGCCATAGAAGGCCTCAAAAGGCGTCATGTTCGGGATGGGCTGAGTAGGGCAACGATTAAGGAGATAGACAGAAGTATTCACAGCTTCTGGCCAGAGACGTTCAGGCAACTTGGCCGCAAAAAACATGGAACGTGCCATGTTCATGACTATGCGCTGTCTCCGTTCGACACGAGCATTTTGGAAGGGCGAATTGGGAGATGTAAGATGGCATTGGATACCATGCTCGTGAAGGAAGTGAGTGAATTCATGGGAAATGAATTCACCACCATTATCACTACGAGCAATCCCAATAGGCTTCCCCATTTGATTCATGACCAATCGAGCCCAAGTAGCAAAGAAGGAAAAAGTGCCAGATTTCTCTTTCATGAAGAACACCCATTGATATCGAGAGTAATCATCCACAATTAAGAAGAAATATTGTGAGCCATTCAATGAAGGAACATGAGATTTGCCACTAATATCGAGGTGGATTAGACGCAATATCTCACTGGCTCGAGAAGTGGAATGAGAAGGAAAAGGAGTTCGGCTTTCTTTGCCTAATTGGCAAGGACGGCAAATATCTTTGGCTCGCGATAATTTAGGTAGGCCATCAACCAGATGATTTTGAGACATTTCATATAAAGAGTCATAGGACAAATCTCCCAGACGATAATGCCACAATCGTTCTGTGTCAGTTGGATCTTTCAGGGTAGCAAGACCATGAAGCCGATGAAACTCAGAGCCAGTATTGGAGGGAGTCTCAAGAAATTGTGTTATGAGGTACAAACCATGAGGTTGGGCTTCGCCCTGAGCTAAAAGGAGTCCCGATGTCTCATCTATGATTTCGACATGCATCTTTGTAAATAGCACTGCGCGGCCAAGAAGGCAAAGTTGATGGACGGAAAGAAGATCGACCCCTAATTGGGGGACATAAAACACTTGATCCAACTGAGCAAGATTGGGGCCTTTGTCGGTATCAAATGTGATTGAACCAACGCCACGAATAGGAGCGACAGAGTTATTGCCACAACGGACTCCCCCTGTTGCCGGTTGGCGAGAAATGAAGAGATCATGATGAGGGGTCATATGATGAGTGGCTCCACTATCCACAATCCAAGGGGCTTTAGGGCCACATGGAAGAGTATGAAATGCTGATCCAGATATGGATGGGGAGGAGTTAAGCTCGGTGATATGGATCAAGGCTTGAGAAGTGAAGTCTAGAGAATCTCTAGTGGACCGGTCAGACAGGCCTTCGGGAGTGATGAAAGGAGGGGATGGGGTGAAATGATTAGTGACATGGCCCTGTGGTCTCCAAAGGCCAGCGTTAGGTGAAGGAGGACCACTCCTAGGGCACCAACAAGGTGGCAGAGGAGTCGTGGTGGGGGGCTGTGGGAGAATGCCTTTAGCTTTGGAGCGACATTCGTCATCAACACGCCCAACTTTCTGGCAATGCTGACAAAACCGGTTCTTTTTGGGAAGGTTGTGCCAGGCGGGTTTAATACCAGAGGAGTTATTGGAGTCAGGAGTGGGAGAGGGCTTCCCGGGGCTGAGTTGATCTTTTTGAATCCCGGAGAGAAGAGCCCCCTCTGAAGCAGGAACACTATGTTTTTGGTGGACCTGAGAGTAGAGACGAGCATAACGCAAGAGTTGACATTCGAACTCATAAAAAGTAGGAAGGGAGGGTTGAGAAATGATTTGCTGCATAAAACTAAAATACTTGGGCGGGAGTTTGTTCAAAAAGAAAGTAACTTGGTCATCCTCGGATTTGGGAGGACCAGTTGTGGCAAATTGGGCAATTAACCGCCGGTAGTCTGCCAGTTTGACCTTGAGATCATCGTCAACAGTGATCTGAAATTGCTGGAGATCGTGGTCAAGATTGATGCGACGAGTACGATCTCGGGCTGCATAGCGGTCAGTGAGATGTGCCCATCGCTCAGAGGCAAGGTCAAAATGCTGTAATTGAGAGTGAAATTCAGGCAAAAGACCTTGCATGATTTCGACAATGGCAGTGGCATTACGATGTCGCCACGAGCGAACTACTTGATCAGGATAAACATGAGGATCGGGTTGCGGTTCAGTACCTTGAACGAGTTCCCATAGGTCTTGAGAATCAAGCTTATGGTGCATGAGATTTGACCATGTGGTATAATTAGACCCGTTAAAACGAGTCATATCAGTAAAAGCATGTTTGGCTGTTGTAGAGACAGGGTGAGAGGAAGAAAGGGAATGATAGGGAGAAGCAACCGGTGGATGCATGAGAGGACTTAGAACAGGGGCGGAGTGAGAAGGAGGGAGAGGCGGCACCACCGGAGAAACAAAAGGATTTGGAGAAGGCCCTGAGGGGGAGGGATAAACATGAGAGGCGGGATACGACATGAGAGGGGAAAAAGGGGCAGCGGGAGAGATAGAGAGAAATAAACTATAGGAGCCCAGTGGCATGGGAGAAGATGGAGGATGAGAAGCCACTGGAGGAAAGATGGCAGCGGAAGATATGAGAGGGATGGGAGGGAAAGAAGAATGAGAACCGAAAGCAAACTCATTGTCTGACGCATTTCTCCTTTCTCGTCTACGAGTGTTCACATGCATGTATGGATCTGTGTCCTCGTGATTACTCGTTCCTATGCCTTGCATAACAGACGGAGTTGCACCAAGGGAATAGGGCAACATACCTTGCACTGATTCTTGTGGGATAGGCATTGTCGAATAACCCATTGTCCTCATGCCGGCCTATCCTCTTTCGTCAGGGTATACTTGTTCTTCGTCGGCACCGAACTTGAGATGTTGCTCAGCTTCTTCTGAGTTGAATAGAGGTCCTTGTTGACGTATCGGAAGAAAACGTGGAGAAGAAGAAGCACGAGGTGTGCGGGTACCTGCTTCAAGTTCCTTCCATTTCTGAAATTCAGCAAATTCTTCAAAGAGTTTGGAGAGGTATTCATCACCTTCGATCCTTGCAGACTCTCTCTCAACATATGACGAGGGTGGTGGTTGAATAGAGGTCGATTCGGGCTGAGATCGCTTCGGGGAAGAAGGAGAAGACATCTTCAGTTGATGATCTATCTTCCAAGCTTTCCAGGTCAAGGCTCAGGTGTCGATAGGCACACCTTGCTCTGATACCATATAAAGAAAGTTCTTGGAGACAAATAAAACAATACTGAAGACTAATGATAGCTGAAGAAGAAATATATATCACCAAAGGAACTCAATACAAGATAAGAAATATCTGAGAAAGAAACTGTGGAGGGAGCAAACAGCAGTCCTCCAGAACAGCCAACTGAAGTGGGCTCTGCACTAGCTCCACTAGCTGGAACTGAACCAGATCTGGGTCAGTAACCTATTGCCAGAAGAGCAAAGGTTTGCTGCAGATCTGGGGAAAATAATACAGCAGCAGTAGAGATATAAGACGATGCTGATCTGGAGCAGCAGCAGGAGAGGATGATGGAGCTGAAGCAGAGGAGGCAGAGATGCTGAAGCTGAGGCAGAGGAGGCAGAGATGTTGAAGCGGAAGCAGGAGTGGAGGCAGAGGATGCTCTGCTGGAGAGGATGCAGGAGTGGAGGCAGAGGAAGCAGAGGCAGCAGCAATACTGGAGCGCAGGTGTGCAGCAGCCTGTTCCAGAAAAGGTGAGTTAAGTAGCCAGGGAGCTACAGCCTTTTATAGGCCTGACCTATCTGGTCGGCCAGATCTGGTCGGTTAGGTCGGCCAGTTCTGGTCAGCCAGTTATGGCCTTTTTGGCCATTTATTTGGCCCTGACCTTGGTGTTTGGAGATTTGCCAGTTTTGGCCTTTCTGGCCAGTTGTTTGGCCCTGGCCTCTGCATTTGGAGATTGCCTGTCTTAACATATAAAGAAAGATTGTCTGCACCAATTCCAAGGAGACTGTCTTCATGGGTGATACCCGATTGTACATAGAGGCCAAATGGTCCCGAACCCCTTTGGTCAGTGCCATATGTTTCACTGATTGATCACGTGAGGTGTGCCAGTTCAGGAACAAGAAGGAGGGTACACGGGCATTGACATGATCCCATAACTGTGCCAAGGTTTCCTCCTCCTTCTGGACTAGCAGGTCAAGGTCCTCCTTTGGATCTGGCCATGGAACTCCAACTAAAGTGAAATCAGCCAAGTCATAAGACTGCAACACAGACTCCATCATTTCCTTCCAAATGCCGTAGTTGTTCCTGTCTAACTGATGGTCCACTGGGAATGTGAGGCCGGGGATCTTCACAGGCTTCTCAGCCATCTCAACCAAATCTGCCATCCCAGGGGGGTGAACTTGCTCTTGTGAAGGGAGTGTGGGTAGGAGACAAATGAAGAAAAGGCTGCTTGTGCTTGCAAGGTGGCTGTCCTGTGAATCCCGCTTCTCATTATCCAGTACAGTCTGATGAGCAGCAAATACCTTCAGTCCCAAGCGCTCTCTCTGTGTCCAAGGCTTCAAACTACCTCGTGCTCTGATATCATAAGGAATGTAGTGGAATAACTGTGAAAAAGAGAGCATGAATGTGGAGAGAATGCAAGAGACACGTGCTGGGACTTCTGCTTTATTCATTGGAGAAAACCCGCTTTAAAATTGGAGTACAACAAAGGGCAGATTAGCCGTATTTATAGGCTGGTAGGGGGGGCCTCTGGTGGACAGGCAGACTGGCCTGACCTGGTTGGCTGGTCGGTTGACTCAACCTGCTGGTTGGCTGGCCTGACTGGCCCCAGCCAGTGCTCCAAAGGCTGGCCACACACAGCCGATACCAGTTCACTTCCAGCCACTAACTCCAGGCCCTAACTCCAGCCCATGTATCCTGTCAAAGCGCCCCAACTACTAGCAGAAAGAAGAGAAATCTATTATCTGCAGGTGGGCACACCCACAATAACAGCCCTCACTCCCTATGGTACAGACAGGAGATGAACGGAATTCTAACAGCACTAGCCTAGTCTCACCAATTAACATCAAGATATGCACTGATGCCCTCTCTGAATAGGGGGGGCTCCCAACTATGTGACCATGCTGTGTGCAGATTCCTGAAACAACAGATTTCCACACAAACAATCAATCTATACACATGAAAATAGCATCTGGAATATGCTAAATTGAGGAATATCAAAATGTCTTAAGGCAGTGTAACCAGATGCTACAATATGTCCGTGTCTCTCTTACGAGAGAGTACTGAATGAATTTTGTAAGACTTCAATTCTGCTGAGATGCTGTTAATGCAGGTGGTCTCTATTTTTTGTTCTCTCTTTCTGCATTTTTCATGACAATAGGTGCTCTCGCTCGGCTGGTTTCTGCTTTGGGTCGCATAATCTGGAATGGGTTTGGCATAATCATGCTACCCTTTGCCATGAGGTGTGGATTGCTCTTGGAAATGGACAAGTCTTTGTTTCTGTTATTGACATGGCTTATTGTCGCTGATACTTTTTGATGCCCATAAGCATGATCTTTGACGTCAGCTCTTTGCTCTCTTCTCTTTCTGAAGTAAAATGCCCACTAGCTGTCAAATGATAGTAGCCAAAACACCTTTCATAAGGATGCTCAAATGAGTAGTTTAAGTTTTGGATGACCTCAGAAGAATGTCGAGAGTGATCATTCTCTAGACGTCTTCTCTCATACCAATCAATGGCTCTTGAAGGTGCTTGATTTTTGCGGTATGCTCTGCAGCTCTGTTACCTCTAGGCTTAAAAGCTGAAAAAGTAAATGCAGCCTTCCTTTTAATCTCAAGCGTCTGTGAGAGCCATGCTCCTAATAAGGATTCAACTTTATGAAAGAGAGTTAATGGATGAGGATTTGGGATCCACCTTTGTATAAATGGATGCTCAAGTATGTGTGGGTGTGTGGATTTGTATGTGTGTTTATACTATGGTCTACCCCCACTGTTGGGCGCTGATGATGTCATAGTAGCTAGTCCATGCCATGCGTGATGGAGTTTATGGTTTTCAACCTTACGAGTGACTATCATGAGACTGAAACTGCACAATGTGGTGTTTTTAGAGGATGAGTTTGGGCATGTTCCTGGATTCATCTAGATATATGTCAGAACAGAAGCATAGGGACCAAGTGTGATGTGAATGGATTAGGGGATCGGGGGGAGGCAGTTGTGGGTTAGATTGGTTATAACCTTGTGTGTGACTGTTATGATGTTGAGAGCTGAACTTATCGCTTCTGTCTAATAAGGCGTTGGGCCATGGAAAGATAGATGCAACAGGTAAGAGGCCCCTTCTCTCTCTCTCTCTCTCTCTCTCTCTCTCTCTCCCCTTTTCCCAAGGTGCCCTGGGCCCCCCCCCCTCTCTCTCTCTCTCACACACACACAAACACACATACACCCACACCTTTTGCCAAGTGTCCCTGGTCCCTCTTGTTCCCTTGATCAGCTGGAGGTCACTATTTGTTGGGTTTGCTCCCTTCATCAGCTGGAGTTCAGGGAGACTTCTCTTTTGTAAAGATGCAACACTTTTTATAAATTAAGAAACAGCTAATTCGAATTTCTCAATTGATTGATCATATGCCCTTATCTAGGGGTGAGCTTTTCAAATTTCTGCTTAGATGCATGGATAGTTCCTTAATTGTTTCTTGTATTTTAGTCGTTGTCTGAGTTCCCTTTATTCTGTGGGTGGAAAGGGTCTGACGTGTGACTTTTTTTTGGTGAATTGGATGTTTTGAGTTCGATCTTTGGAAAATCAAGACTCAGACTCTTGTAGCTCCTAATATTTCTTGGTGTGCCAGACTTGAAAGCTGCTTTAGGGAAAAAAAGGCGAGACGGTCAACATGCTCCTCTACAAAGGCTTACTAAGATGCAGAGGG